>NW_026725621.1:0-67035 GCF_029784015.1 Lycium ferocissimum
CAACTCCGAGACTCTTTGTTTCTCTTTAGTCTTTTTTTGTATAATGTTCAAAAATTTTTGTTTGTAAATTTGGCTATCGAAAGATAATATTTTGCTTGCCGCGATATCTGAATTATATTTTGAATCATAATTACCATCTTGGAGATCTTGTTGCGAAATGAACCCCGCTTTGATTAATTGTTCGAACTATTTTGACTAATGAGTCAACATATGATTTTATCAAGTTTTGTAAAAGTATTTCGATGTATAATTGCATTGTTTGCTCCACGACTCCGCTCGTGCCTTTATTATGATTTCGTTCACCGGTTCCCGGGCCGGTTTGTGATCGTGCGCACTATGGTGGGTCGGCGGTATCTTTGCTGTTACGGTTCCGAGACCTCGCCATAGGGCCGGGTTGTTTATGGGTTATCTTTGTGATATGGCCTATGATATGTTTGATGATATGTTTGATGATATGCTTGATGATACGATATGTGTGTTCGGGTGTACGGAGATTTGAGAAACTGCAGGTTATGCGTGTGTGGCACCGGCGTCGGAGTGGTGACCACGTTCTGGGCGTTATGCATGATTTCGATTTGCATTATATATATGTTTTCGGTACGGAGTCGATACACGGAGTCGAGTATTTTTTCTCTCCTTATACTTTTACTTCAGCTATTGTTTGGATTTTTGCACTTTATACTTTACATACTCGGTACATCTTTAAATGTCAGCCCCCTTTCTTCGGGCGCGTTTTCATGCCCGCAGGTACGGAGGTTAAAATTGATCTGCCAATGTAGGCCACACATTGCTATTACGGGCGCTCCTTTTGATCCGGAGCCCACATGTTGGTACATATCTTTCGTGATATATATTCTGTATATTTGACTATTTGGGGTACAGGCGGGGCCACGATCCCACAGTCATCTGATTTCGTTATGATTCGTAGAGGCCTGTAGTCATCTGTGTGGGTCGTGGGTCCTATGTATGTTCGATTTGTTCATGATTTGCATCTCAATGCGGTCCCGTCTGTTAGGGTGGCCAAAATGGCCTTTGCGTTTGCATATATGTATATATGTTCGGCGATGTATATTCCGCCGCCTTTCGACTTTTTTGATATGACACTTTTGTACGCGCGACCGCCTAAGTTAGTATTTATTTCCGGTTACTTGCTAAAAATGATGAATATGATATTTGAGCTAAGCTAAATTATGATGATTTGATATGAAAGTCTGTTTGGGTGCCCAAACAGGGCGCCAGTGCGACCCACGGGGTTGGGTCGTGACAAGGTGGCAATGAAACATGTTTCCCTTCCCATTCCCCACATATACATGTATCCCATCCCCCCAACCCA
Organism: Lycium ferocissimum; assembly: GCF_029784015.1. Classification (NCBI taxonomy): domain Eukaryota; kingdom Viridiplantae; phylum Streptophyta; class Magnoliopsida; order Solanales; family Solanaceae; genus Lycium; species Lycium ferocissimum. Next base: position 1,334 of record NW_026725621.1, read on the forward strand.
TATACAGGTATGGCATGCATGAGAGCCCAAAGAAAGTCATGTACCCATCGGAGTGACGAAAGATCGGAAAACCTCCGATCGCATTATGGAGTAATCATGGCCGCTTTGCCTCACCTTGAAGGATCGATAATCATAAAGGCGAGACTACCAACGGAGGAATAACATTAAGAGAACGTAGAACATGTCATTTTGTATCATATCATATCATGTCGTGTCATATCATAGCATATCATGTCGTGTCATAGTCATTTTCTCATATCTGACATCTTCATTGTCATCATAGAATCATGGTCATGGTTTTAGTCATAACAACTTTCAAAAATTTGTTAAACTTGGATTTGGAGAAAAATGAATATTTTGGAAAACATTTATGAACCTTTAGGAAGAAAATCAAGCCTTGGAATGATATCCAAAAGTTTCCTTTAACTGTAGTACGAAAATAAGCCAAATGGAGCCACAGGAGGAATTAGGGAATAGCGGGCCCACCTCGAGTTAAATGAGGTGGCATATATAATTTACATATAATACGTTTCATGACATGACTTATGAGAGTTTTAGGGTAAACGGATCCTATTCATGCAAGTTCTAGGTGTTTAGACAATTCTTTTAACCATTCATGAGCATTTAATTCAATTCTACTGAATGAATAGTAACTAATTTCAATCTCGGATTTCTAGGAAAGGAATTGTCCCCGAGGCACGTATTCAAGCCTATGACGTCTAAGACATGCCAAAGAAGGAAAGTGAAGTCTTACATACCTTTTTCCGCTTCTTACGCTCCTCAAATTCAAGTTCCAAATCCACCAAAATCTACAAATTGGTCACATTTACCAAACCTTAATTAGAGCATTTAGAAGTGGAACCTTAAAGTAACATCTGTCTACCGAAATTTCGGCAGCACTTCCCCAGTAAATACTCCATCCCACCAAGTTCAACTTGGCCAATTTCAATCAACAACAATCCGGGAATTCAACCCGGCCAAATTATCAACAATACCAACAATTATTCTAGCAATGCTTCAATATTCAATTCAATCCAATTCAATTCAATTCAATTCACATAATCTTCCAACAACTCAAACAACATACTACTTTATCTGAAACCTTCAATCTCAACAAAAGTATTAGCCACACATTCCTCTTATTCTAGATTCATAAACCATATCAACAACCATGCATTAACTACACCATTCATGCAATGTAAGAATTCCAACTAATATTGTATTAACTTCTTCAACATTCTCATACCAATTACCTTTTTGTTCCAAACCACCAAACTTACATTCTTCATCATGGAATCCATAATAACAACAAATAAAATACCAAATAGAATTAAATCACCATGGTTTGTCAAACCACACCCCATTCGGCCACACCACAACAACAACATATTTCATGAATTTTCCATCTTTTCCCATACATTACAACAACAACCAACACACTACATAAAATTAATTAAATCATGATCCCTACACACACCTATTCATGCATGGCCAACTACTACTTTTGCATGGCTACAATCAATCACCCATATTTTCATGAATTCCATCCATTTTCATATACCACATCACATACAAACATCCAAAACATATAAAGGGTGATGAATTCTTACCTTTTCCTTCAACTCTTCACTTGGCTTGGGTCATGACTTTGTGACAACTAGTAGTTTCCTCACTCTAACAATTATACCACGTTAACGGGGACCCTTGAATTAGTGGGAATACTATGAGAAATAATTTTTTGGGGCAAGATTTTTTTATCCTCTTTTCTCCACCCCTTGGCCGAATAGGCCCTTTGTCTTGCTCTTTCTCTTTTTTTTTTCTTCAAGTCTTTCTCTCCAATTCATCTTGAATTAAAAGATTAACTTATATATATATATATTCCACCACCTTTCCATATTTACATCTTAGTCCCTCAAGTATGGACTCATGTTCCTTTTCTTCTTCTTCTAGACTTTTCTTCCTTTTTCTTGATTTTTCTTTTCTTTTCTTGAATTTCCTTACTTGGTCAAAGAAGACCAAGTGTCTTCTTTGTACACTTTAGTCCCTCTATATTTACACTTTGCCCCTTTTTCTTTCTTTCTCTAGAACTTTCTTCCTTTTCTTGAAAATTTGCAAAGAAGACCAAATTCCTTCTTATGCAAGTTTTGGCCCTTCAAGAATTTTCTTGAACTTTTATAAAATTACCATTTTGCCCCTTGACTTCCACAATATTACCATGGTGCCACTTTGCCAATTTCCTTTTTCGCCCTCAACCTTTCTCAATATTCCCACAATACCAATATTCATAAATAATATTCCTAATAACTCGGACATTAAAATTATTTTAGAACATAGTCTTGACCTTAATTTCTCACCATTGTCTAGCTATGTCCGGACGTACGAAATACGGGCTATAACAAATAGTGGTCAGGACACGAGCCTCAACTCCATTAAATTGTCTCTTCCAAGTGTCAAAAGGGGTAGTGATCCCAGTGTGCTTCTTGAATCGATAATGTAATGTGACCGGATCTTCTTAACAAATGACATGTCCGAGGTGAAAAAGGCATCTTATGTAATTGCCCACTTCGAAGGATTCGCCTCCAAATGGTGGGAAACTCAAGTGAAGGCGAGGAGATTGCATGGTCTTGCCCCAACACCTACTTGGGAGGAGCTAAAGGATATCTTGAAGAGCAAGTATGTTACTGAATGATATAAGAAAAAGAAACTCAAGAAGGTATACACTTTGAAGTAAGGAAACAAGAGTGTGAAAGAATACTATGATGAGTTTCAACTTCTGAAAATGAGAATCGACTTTGAAAAAGATGGATTGAATGCCATGACTCAGTTCCAGGCCGGGTTGAATAGCGACATTGCTTCCCAAATGAGACTCCACAACTATCAAGATATTGATGAAACTCTTGTAGGGGCGATTTAGATAGAGGAGGTTCTCAAGGAAGAAAACCTCAATAAGTCAAGAGGTTACACAAGTTCGTGGAACAACAATCAAGAAGGAGGAAATTTTTCCTCAAATTGGCAAAAGAACAAGGGCAACATGCAAAAATCCAAGAAACCCTTTGAAAAGAATAATTAAATTGAGAAACATCCCCCAAAGCTTGTCCAAAAGGAAGGAGGTACGAAAGCTACTCCCATCTAATGCTTTAAATGTCATGGCTTTGGCGATAGAGCAAGTGAGTGACCCAATCGAAGAGCCTTTATTGTGAGAGACACTTGTAGTGATGATGAGGGAGAATGCAAGGAGGAAGGTGATGTGGTCAATCATAAGCATGATGAACTTGGGAGTAATGAGGAATAAGATAATGGTGATATCACCATTCCACTTTGTTTGGCAAGGAAGGTGATGACATGTATGACCATGCCTCAAGAAGAGGAAACCATGCCTCAAGAAGAGGAGCTTCCCAAAACAAATTGTATAGTGAGGGAGCAATTGGCTCCTTGTGAAGATGAGGGGGAAGTGAGAGAGTTGCCACAAGGACCATTTTGTAGGCACCCAAGGAAAGGAGTTCTCATGTGAGAAACTCCTATGCTTGAAGGAAAGAATGGAGGTCAAAATCACCTCTTCAATTGATCCATCAAACTTCCCATTAGTAACTCACGGTGAGGAGGATCCTTTGAATGAATACCAAGGTAAACCCCCTTTTCATAGTACTCCTACTTCTTTGGGTGATTTGGATGACAATTTGAGTGTGAGTGATTGTTTACCTCATATTAAGCTTGATGTTTATGATCCTTATCCAATTGCGAGTTATACCATATGTTTTGACAACTCCGTGTCTAGTAACCATTCTCTCTCTAATAACCATGCCCTAATTGATGATGATGAGATTATTTCTTGATGCTTGCCTTGTTGTTTGGTATGTTATGATGTTGATGTAGCTTCCTTAAGTGACTACAAAATCTATGACAATCCACTTTGGGATAGTGATCAATCTATAAGAAAATTGAATGACATGGGTATGCCAAGGGAGGATGCACCAATAGGTGATGGGAGAATTGACCTGCTTGACTACTTGCGGAATCCTAGTAGTGAACCTTCAAATTTCAGTGCCCATGATTGTGAGTCTTTGCATGATGGCCCACCTATTTATGATGATCATATTCGTGCTTGGCTTCAATCGAGTGACCCCTCCAGCTATGACCCATTTCTTGCTAAAAAATGATAGTGGGGGAGTCTTTCGTGGTGATATGAGCGTAACGTCATATTTGGGTAGTCATAATTCAATCAAGAAACAAGGCTTTGAGGTTGTGAGGGACTTTTTTTATGGCTACATTGATAGCACGACATTGTTTGATTCTTTCCACACCACTTTGTTTACTTGTGAAATCCCTTGTGTATGTGATGAGACTTTTATGTCAAATGGGGATTTTACACTTAAGGTTGAATTGAGAGGCACTTTCCTCTACTATTTATTTACCTATGATGATTGTCATTGTGAGATTATCCTCACGGATCTCTCTAGTACTAATGAGTCTTGTAGTGGTTGCATGTTGTCTTCTTGTTAGATGCGTGTAGGTGACCCAAGTGTGGGAGATTGCATGGGAAGACGAGTTGGAGAAAGGGAATGAAGATGGCTACACTTGCAAGGAGGCTATTACTTAAAGGCTAGCATTTCAAGTTCAAGAAAGACAACCAAACAAGGCCACTTACCGCTAGTAAGGGTAGATTTGTAATAAACGTAGTTGCCTTCCTGCTTTATCTTGTATTAATAAAGTATGTTTTATTTCCATAGGTAGATTTTGATGACTATTAATATTTACAAACACTTGAGTGGAAGAGCTTGTGTAAGCTATTGACTTTGAGCATTGATTTTTAGAGGATTGGTTGCTTGGAGTCAAATCCCTTGAGGTCATCCGAAGAGTTTAATGCTCCTTTATGATTCTTGTTAGAGTCTCGGTTAATTGAAGAACTTTAGTTTTCAGTCGGTCTTTAGTTGTGTCAAATTATCTATCCTTTACTTTTCTTGTCATTTTCTTATCTTTTTCCTATTCGTTCTTGTATCACTAGGAGACAATTACGTGAGCAATATCCAGCTGGCATTTGTTACAAGCCATACTTTATACGCTTGAGTTTCCCCGGGAGTTAGGCGGCGTGGTTAGAAATGAAGTGTGATAGGGGCGGTTCAACGCCCATTTCGAACGTAGAATGGTCGGCCGGCCCGTCAATCCCCACGGTGGAACCACCATCGGAGAGTCGGTGTGATGGGCGGTTGTCCGCCCTCCAACGGTCGTAGAGCATATCGACGGTCCATTGAGTTGACTCGAATTTGAGCGGAGTGGAATTTTTTTTTTTTTTTTTTTAAATAAAAGGGCCACGACCTTGGGTTCATTTATCACAAAAAACAAATCCTTCTAGACCCTCTAAGCTCTCTCAAACACCCATAAACATTCCAAATCATCCTAAGATACTTCCAAAGAAGATCAAACCTTGAAACCATAAGCTAGTTCATGGAAGAGATGTGTTTTTTACTAGTTGAGTTGTGGAGGATAAGCTTTGGAGTAAATTGTGTAAGGTGAAGTTCTTCAAGTCATAAGGTATGATTCTAACTTTATTTCTTATTTTGGGTTGATATGAAGGCTAGCAAGTCTTAATTGTAAAAATAGTTATGGAAGAAAGGTTATAAGGTGTTGGGTTGTAGTTGTTGGCTAAGGATGGAATTTGAAAGGAGGATTTTGAATTAATTTGAGTCTAATTTGTATATGATCTTTTGGCTATGGTATTGTTGACATTGCTATGTTGCGTGGGAGTTATTTTGGAGTTTGGAGGAAGTAGATGATATAGGAGAAATGCTGCTCAAATTTCGTTAGCTCATTTATTAGTTTAGTTTGACTTTATAAGCGTTTCAACGACTTAACCTTAGTATGAATCATCTTGAATGTAGATTTGCAAGTTCGGGAGGAGGAAGACGTTGAGTGGTTTGGTTAAGTAGACGACAAGGTATGTTAAAATTTGTCCCTTTATTTATTATGGCATGATACTATTGTTACAAACTTATACGAAAGATACCCCACATTGACTATAATTCTAGAAACAGTAGAAGTTTATGGTTCTTAATGATCTCATGATATTATTGATCTTTGTCTCATGATTATTGATTTTGCCTTATGGCTATTGATCTTATTTTATTGAAGTTGATCTAGCGTGTCCCGGCCCTCTAGTGAGGGACTCGGTAGGTAAAATCATATCAGAATCATATCGTCACATCATCGTACATATATACGTGCCGGCCCTCACAGTGAGGGACTCGGTGAGTAAAATCATATCATAGTCATGTATGCATGCGGATATACATATATATACATACCGTACCCCGGCCCTCCTACAGTGAGGGACTCGGTGAATAGCGTGTCCGGCCCACAGCAAGGGGACTCGGTATACCGTCTGGCCGCCATCTCCGCCTCATCACATCATCATATCATCATATCATCATATATACATATATAGCGTACCCGGCCCTCTAGTGAGGGACTCGGTGAACAATGCAGTAGAATGTGCACGAATACGTACCCGGCCCGGAACTCGGTGAAAGATGCATTGAGCTTGCACGAGCAGAGTAGTGAGAAACCATATGCACATAGATCGTTTCCAAAGACTCAATGGAGTAAACATAATGAATCGTCATTCGAAATCCGGACAATAGTTATATCAAAAAGCTTTCGGACATTACTCGGAAACATATCGAATATCGTAAGCATAACAGAGTATCATAAAGATCATAATCATATGTCAACTCTCAATCCGAGGTACGCACTCGGAACGTTATGGACATTAGTCATTATGGAACTTCCTACAAGCATATCGAAGCGATCCGAGGCCTTTCGTGAAAGTTACGGACGTTCGTAGTTTCGGAATCATTTAAGAAACAAACTCTTTTTGAAAACAACTTTTATGCAATCTTTGAAATCCATTCAGGCGAAAAACATAAAGACCATAATGTTAGAACCCGTATTTTTGTACATTGGAACAATCCGGATTAATTATGATAAGTTAAGGACAAAACTATTTCGGGATACAAAGTCGGGATTTTTGACCTTTGATTTTATTTTGAGATATAAGTTGTGCATGAATTTTTTGGTATGGAACAATTAGGAAAATTTGGGACCAAAAGTGGTAAAATTGGAAGTTGGAAAAGTCATCCAATTCCATGATCTAGCCGTGTAAGTGGGGTGAATGGCCCACACCAATTGTGTTCAATTTTAATTGGAACAACTCATTAATGTGGGCCAAGACCTTGTACAACTCTAGAGGGGGATTAAAAGGATGACCACTAGTCTTCATTCTCTCAACACTTAGAAAAATAAAAGGAGCAAAAGCTGAAACCTCCATTTGAAGGCTCTCGGCCAGCCATAGAAAAAAATCAACCCCATTTTTAGCTCTTCCAAAATTATTCCATTGATGTAAACCCACTATATTTAGGTCCCTAAGTAGCGTGGAAGCATCGTTGGAGCGTCGACCCACTTAATTTTCATATTTGGAAACCTAAGCTATTGGGAAATTGAAGAGAAAAGGTAAGATTTGATTATGCTTTGTATGTTATAAAGGTTGTATGCTTGTTATAGTATGTTATAATGGAGGAAAATCATGAAATATGGAATGTTGGAAGTGAGTTGTGCGTGTGTGGTGTTACCGTGTAGAGTGGGTGCTTGTTGTGTTGTGTTGGAACTATGAATTAATGCCTTGTTAGTTTATTATGATCATTGTAAGGTGAAGAACGATTGAGAATCATCCATATATGTATATGTGTAGTGTTGGTCGAAATGGGTCATATTATATGACAATGAACGAATTGATATCGCTTAATGTTTTAGTCGTCGTCGTTATGAATTCTATGTTGGAAATGAATGTTTAATGGCTCAAATTGATATTGTGATTATTGCGGACTGATTTGGAGATTTTTGTACATCTAATGTAATTTGTATATTGATGATAATAGCATTGTTAGAATGTGAATTGTGGATACAAATCATGGTTTGAAAATGAAGAATAAGTTGAAGTGAGGTTCTCGGTTAGGGGGCTGTTTTCGGCTGAATTGGAGAAAAATTTGGGTTGTTGGAAATGTTGTATGAATTGCTTAGGATGTCTTTAAATATTGTTGGTATGGGTTCGGGTTCGTATGTGAATGTATAAGTTGCAAAGGTTATGTGAAAGCTGATTTTTTTGGAAAGAATTTATTCTTTAACGATTCTAAAACTACAAACGCCCATAACTTTCTCGAAAAAAGCTCGGATTGCTTTGAAATTTTCGTAGGAGTTTGTATGATATAGAATGATTATGTTTTTCATAGAGGCGGGCTCGGTTCGGGTCTATACTCGTCCGTGGGTCCCGCGACGCCCTTTATGTGAATTCGATAACTTTTGAAACAAAAAGTAATAATTATTATTCCGATTTCGAATATGACTATTTTACTTATCTTTTGGATTTATGATAATGATTTTATGCATATGATTACTCACTACTCCGCTCGTGCCTACTATGATATCGTTCGCGGGTTCCGGGCAGGTTCGTTGTCGTGCGCATTATGATATACTCCGGTGTTATGCTGTGTTCATGGTTCACCGAGTTCCTCGTTCGAGGGCCGGGTTCCACTTATATTTGGTGTGATGTTGTGTATGGCGATATGCTGTGTATGATATGTGACGGAGATTCAAAGATTTGAAACTTTACGGTGTTATCTTTGTGTTATGGCACCATCGACAAATGCGGCGACCATATTTATTGTACCCTATGCATGATTATATTTTGAAGTAACATTTTGATATTTTGAAATGTATTTTGCTTTCTGTACCTCTATTTCGAGTATGACTCAGATTTGTATACTACATTTTACGTTTTGCATACTACGTACATATTTCGTCGAAACCCCCCCTTTCCGGGGGAAATTGCGTTTCATGCCCAGGTACGGACGCACGGTTGGTGATCCACTGTTTAGGACACCCTCTTCTGCTATTTGGAGTGCTCCTCTCATTCGAGACTTATATTTTTGGTATATATTCGTCCGTTGCATTGTATATATTGGTTCGTAGGTACGGCGGGGCCCCGTCCCCCGTCATATGATCCCCCGTACGTCCGTTTGAGTCGTGGACATGTTTGTGGGTTGTGCCTACTTCCGTACGGTTGTGTTTGGGCGATTCCATTCGCCGCGGCGTGCTGTCGCCCGCGTATGTATATATGTTGTTTTCTGCCCTCAATGTGGCCTTTGTTGGTATTTTACGTAGGCGCGGGGTTATTTTGGATAGTCCATAAAATAAAGGAAACTCTCTGAAATTTTTCGAAAATTATATAAATTTGGAACACAACCTTGTCGGCACGTTATATACTTGGATGCGTTTGATATAACTTGTGATAGCGTTTGATAGGTGTGTTTGGGTGCCCAGATCGGGCACTAGTCACGGCCTACGGGGTTGGGTCGTGACACATAATTTGACTACATTAAGAATATGAATATCAAGAACAAATATGGATCATAAACATGCTCGGACCGCAAGAGTAGAGTTACCTCGTAATTCGTGTCATAACTTATTTTTAACTAAGACATGCCAAAGAAAGAAGGGTTAAGCTTACATACCTTAGCCTCTTCCTAGCTAATCCGAATTTACGTCTCGACCTCTTACGAGCTACAATAACATCAATAGGCGTCGAACATTAGCCATAAACATCGAAGAATCCAATTCCAAGCCTTTACTTTTTCTCTGAAATTTTGGCAGCACTTCCCCTATAAAGTGGGCATCCTCGAGAATTTAACTCGGCCAGCAACAACAACCAAGCCAACAACCATACTAACAATATCCGTAAGTGATTCAAAATGCATCAAACATTAATAATTCCTTTCTACACAATTCGACGACATTTCATTTATATTCAAATAAACTACATACGATCAATTCAATACCAATGCTCATGTATTCGATTACTAATCCGCAACCATTCACACATGATTTAAGAACGCTTTAAGCAATCCGCAAAATATTCAAAACATTTCCAACAATGTACTACTCCACCGAAACTTTCCATTACATTCAATCAACAAGAACATCACCAACACAATTCTTTCTTTCAAATTCATCAACTACACTAACGACTCACATATTGACAACATTATTCCCATAGATTCAAGAAACCACATTAAGGTCACATTAATTCTCAATTCGGGACGGTTTTGATCTTCAACTTGGATCATTAAACTTCATTTTACCTCATAGAATTCATAACGACGACAATCAAAATACTAGATAACATTACTTCATTCTTGCATACCAAACAACCCCTAGTTCACGGCCCAACCTTCACTTCAACATCTTATGAGTTTTATTCATTTTCTACACATTACAACAACACACAAACATGCTAAATTCAATTAGTTCATCCCTCCAACACACCACCACATGCACACGGTTAGACACACACATACACGGCTATACTTCAACTCCCATATTTTCATGATTTTAATTCATTTTCACACTTCACAACACATACAAACCATCCACAACATAATCAAAATAAGATTGAATCTCACCTTCTCCATGTTGCTTCACCACTCGACTAAGCTTCTCATATGACATCAACGAATGATTTACTTGCTCCAACGACCACTCCACGTTAACGAGGGCCTTCCAATTAGTATGAAAACAAGAGGAAACAATTTTTTTGATGGAGATTTTTGGGTCTTCTTTTTTCCACTCCATGGCCGAATGGCCTTGTATTGTTTTTCTCCAAGCTTCTTGATTTTTCCTAAGGGTGAAGATGATGAAAAATGATCCTTGAGTCATCTTTTATTATGCATATATTAGCTTCCATGTGGCCATGGCCCACAAGTCATGTGCATGGCCACATGATCAATTTTTCATGAAACTTAAATTTCCAAATTTTCACTTTTGGTCCCAAATTTTCATGAAATGTCTAACTTTTCATAATTCACTTTCGACCCCAAATTCGTTAATATTCCATACCAATGAAATCATAAGCGACTTATGTCTTAAAACAAAGTCGGAAAAATAGCCTTGTCTTTAACTTGTCGCAACTAACTTAAAATATTCCGACGTACAAATGCGAGATATAACATCCTTCCCCCCTTTGGAACATTCGTCCTCGAATGTTCAACTGGTCGTATAGGGCCTTAAGGATCGGGGGGGTTCTGTACTATCATAACATGCAATCTCTCTTTTACCAACCATATTTCTCTTTCCTTTCCTCCTCAGGTTCGCAAGTCATTTCCTTCCTGTTATTATTCCGCCACGGTGCCTGAACGGAAACTACGTCTTTAGCACGCAACCTTCTTGCTTTACAATTAGTGTAATAATATTCAGTGCACCTCAGGTTAAGCTCCTCCTTCTTGTCGAATCTGATCACGTTCTTCACGGATGATATTTTCAAGCATACCCATTCGCCAGTCTGGAATTCTAAGTGTCGCTACCGATTACCGTCATATGATTTCTGTCGTTTCTGAGCTACTAACAGTCGTTTCCCTGCTTTAACCATTATCGGCTGATACAATTCTGCAAAAAAGTTGGCGTATAAATTCACCCTCCTTTTAATGGCCAATTAGTTCTGATCACTTGCTTAAATCATCTTACAATCTTTCTTTACTCATTTTGTTACATTTTCAACACATTGTCTCATGTCATTACCTTATCTTTATGTCACACCCCGATCTTACCAGGGTGTGATGGGCACCCGACCCCATATTCGGAGCCGAGCGAACCCGCTGACTCTTATTGCACATCTGAACTACACCGTGTTTTTTTTTTCTAGCATTAACATAAATAGCACAATTATGAACATAGGCTAATAAGCTTTGCGATCATACTATACAGCGACGGGGACAATCGGGGAGTATAATAGCTCGTACATATTTGTCTACGAGCCTCAAACATAGTACACACAATATACATAGGAAGGGCCGAGTACTACCGTGCCCGAATATATACACACAAAAGTAGTACCAAAGGAACCGGGGCCCGAAACAAGCGGAGCGCCGCAAAGATCCGCCGAGGAACCCCTAGGGATCAACTCCGGCTATCTGCTGACCTGCGCGGCATGAAACGCAGCGCCCACATGAAGGGGCGTCAGTACGAATAGTGTACCGAGTATGCAAGACATGGAAAATAACATAAACAAGAGCATAGATTATAAGTAGCAACATCATGGGGTCATGGATATATACTGAGATAAGAAAGTAACCTGTGCATAGGAACACCCCTTTCAGGCCGGATACCATGCATGCTTGTTTTTTTTTTTTTTTGAAAAACATTTCTTTTCATAGATATAGAAAATAGAGTTTATATCATGTCGTAGTGGGTCATAGTATCATAGCATAGCATAGTGTGTCATAGTGTCACAGCATAGCATAGTATATCATAGTATCATAGCATAGCATAGTATATCATAGTATCATAGCATAGCATAGTATATCATAGTATCATAGCATAGCATAGTATATCATAGTATCATAGCACCGCAGTTGTCGGCCGCCCACATAGCACCGAATACATCGGCTCGCCCATAAATCCCGCGTCGGGCATCCCGCGTCCGGGATGATATCAAGTCAAGTACCCGGACACATGCACCGCGAGTATAGCCCTTCATAGCGCTCTGCCTTTTTTCCCGCTTTTCCCCAAATACATATATACATATATATATATATATATACCATAGCATGCAGGGGAGCCCAAGAGAAATCATGTACTTATCGGAGTGACGTAAGGTCGAGAACCTCCGATCACATTATAGAATAATTATGGGCGCTTGCCTCACCTTGAAGGAATGATTTATATAAGGCGAGACTATTAGTGGGGAGTAATATCATGAGAAAATATAGAACAGGATCATAGGGCATCGTGTCATATACTTGGAATCTTTAGAAGTAGACACTATTCATGGATAGAGTTGAGAATTCCAGAAATAGCTTAACGTTCTCATCTCGTCGCTGGAATCATAGACTGGGAACCTTTAATCATAGCATCATCATTTTTCATCATAGAGCCATAGTCGTCGTCATAGTCATTAAGGCTTGCAATATTGAAAAACTTAGTTTTTGGAGAAAAAGAATATTTTGGAAAACATTTGTAAACTTTTAGGAAGGAAAATCAGGTTTTGGAATCGAGGGATTAGTTAAAACAACTATGATTTAGTAGTTAAAATAATAACCAAAAACTTTCCTTAACTATAGAATGAAAATAAGTCAAAGGGGACAATAGGAAAGAATTCGGGAATAGTGGGCCCACCTCGAGTCAAATGAGGTGGCATATCAAATTTACGTATGTTACAATTCATGGCGTCACTTGGGAGGGTCTTAGGGTAATCGAGTCCTATTTGTGTAAGTTCTGGATGTCCAAGAAGTTTTTCCAACATTTTATGCAAGTTCTAATTCAATTCTACTGAATGAATAGTAGTTAATTTCAATCTCGGATTTCTAGAGTTAGGAAAGTCCCCGAGGCGCGAAATCAAGCCTACACGTCTAAGACATGCCAAAGAAAGGAAATAAAGTCTTACATACCTCTTTTCGCTCCTTATGCCACTCCAAATTCAAGCTCCAACTTCGCCAGAATCTACAAATTGGTCATGTTTACCAAACATGATTAGTGCCTTTAGAATTGAATTCTTAAAACAACACTTGGCTACCAAAATTTTGACAAAGACTTCCTCCGTAAATACATCATTCCCCAAAATCATCTTAGCCAATTCTCATCAACAACAATCCGGGAATTCAACCCGGCCAAACTATCAATCATAATATCGCAACCATATTAACAATTTCCAATTTCAATCCAAGATACATTCTAACAACTTAATCAATATACTACTTCCATCAAGACCTTCCAACTCCAATGAAAACAATAACAAACTAATAATTCATATACCAACAATATCATACAAGTCTCATTATCTTCCATGCATGCAAGAATCATCATATTCCATGTACATAAACTTACACAACAAGTCTCCAATCACCACAACTTCACTAACTCATTAAGCTTCTATTTGGAACATGCAATTCACAACACAACAACCAACATACTAAATAAAACTTACTCACCATTTCTTCATAGTTCAACACATATGCACGGCTATACATACCATATGCACTACACGGCCACAACATATATATATATACACAACTACGACCTCTCCAAAATCATTCAATTTCCATTATCCACATAGCATTCACAATAACAACAACCATATATCGGATAAAATAGTTAAATCATCATTCCTACACATACCTAGGTACACACGGCCACACATGGTTTTTTCCCCTTCCATGAATTTCATCCACTTTTACATGCTACACTATGCATAAACATCCATAACACATAAAAGAAAATAAATTCTTACCCTTTCTCTCTTATCTTCCTTCTTGGCTAGAACTTGCACTCACAAAAAAAATATGTGGTTTCTTGCTCCAATGACCACTTCACCTTGCTAAGGCCCCTTTAATTGGTAGAAAAGCAATTTTTGAAGAAATTTTTGCCAAGGTTTTGTTGGCTTCTCTCTCTGGCCGAATGGTTGGAGGATTTTTCTCCTTCTCTTTCTTGTTCTTTTCTTTCTTGAAATTTCTAGAGTTATGAAGAAAAATAAGGGGTGATCCTCTATTTAATTCACATGGACTTAATTACTTATGGGCTTGGGCCAAAGAGCCTTGGCCGGCCACCTTGCATCCTTGGGCTTCTTTGTTCTCTTTTTTTTTGAGCCCAATTAGTTATGGGCCACCTTCGGTAATTTCCAAAACTATTTTCCAATTTCCAAATTTACCCTTCGTCTCCCTCCATAATTCCACGAGACGTATTGCGAGTTTTCCTTTATGCCCTTGACCTTTCTTAACAATTCCGCTTCTAAATGCTTCCTAAGCCATTCATATGCTTATCAAAATAAAAATAGGACCTTGCTTGTCGTCCTCCCGCAATTGTCTCGAATTATCCGATTGCACAAAAATGCAGGATATAACATCCTCCCCCCCTTTAGAACATTCGTCCTCGAATGTTAAACTGGCCTCATAGTGTACTATGACACTTTGGGGAGGTCTCCTCCATAGATGTCTCACATGTCGCTTAACATATCCATTTTGGAAGCCCAGGCTACTTGTAGGCCGTGAGCCAATTAACTTCGCTCTGAACGCTGGCCTTAAGTTAATAGGTCCTCCCTATCGAAACTTGAATTGTCCTGGTCCAATTTAGGTCTAACATATCCTTCTCCCCTTTCTGCTAGTCTAGTCCGTCCCAACCTACACAACTTTATCGAGTTCCCAACCCAATACGCTCAGTCATATAAGGCGCGATATATATAACATCGTAGAACCTAAATCAAGTGATGCATATACATTATAGAAAAATACTAATAATATACCTGGTACGTCATCAGGGGATAGCTCAGGATCCTGTCGGCCAGCTAGCGCATGGGTGTGATACTGGGGTCTACTCGAACTGGGCATGCCCTCTCGGTCTCTATGACGGTCTGTTGATATCTGGGACCTTTGCACTGGAGGGCGCACCAATGACGGCGGGTCAACTACTACTCCGTTGCGTCGAGATGGGCGATCGCGCATAAAATGAATCGCGGGATATACAAGAAACATCCGTACCCGCGCGACACGGCCCCGCATGTAATTTACGACCGAAGGCATCGTAATACGGGTGGTCTCCTCGGCTAGACTCACCGCTATAGGGAACCCCAAACTCCATATCTATCATACCTTCGCGGGCAATCGCGCATCACATGGCCAATCCGACCACAGACAAAACAGGCACCTGTTGTTATATCCCGCATTTTTGTGCACTCGGATAATTCGAGACAGTCGCGGGAGGACGACAAGCAAGGCCACATTTTCATTTTGATAAGTATGTGAATGGCTTATGAAGAATTAGAAGCGGAATTATTGAGAAAGGTCGAGGGAATAAAAGGGAAATTCGCAATATGACTCGTGGAAATTTGGAGGAAGACGAAGGACAAATTTGGAAAGTTGGAAAATAATTTGTATGAAATGCATGACACACAAAAAAAAAATGGGCTTGGTCATTGGGCCATATTTGGCCACTTCTTGGTGGACTTAAGCCCACTTGGAATTTTAAGGAGCCAAATTAAAAAGATGACCAAGTCATCTTTTCATTCAACTCTCTAGAAAAATCAAGAAAAAGGAGGAGAATTCTAGGAAGGGAAGAAAGGAGGCATAAGGCAAAAAAATGAGGGACCTATGTAGCAATGAAGAAAAAATTGTGGAAGACTTATATATAAAGTCATCTTTATTCCATAATTCATTAGAGAGTTCAAGAACAAAAAAAAAAAAGGAAGGAGAAAATCTTGAAGGCCAATTCGGCCAAGAGGAATCCCACAAGAAAAATTGATAAAAATTCTTCCAAAAATTATTTCCTACTAAGAAGAGGGTGCTTGACAAGGTGGAGTTGTTGTTGAAGCAAGAAAAGATCATATTCATACAAGTAGAGAATTTTGGTTAAGTGAAGAATCTAAGGAAAAGGTAAGGTTTAACTCCTCTTTTATATGTTATGAGTGCTTATGCATGTTGTGGTATAGAAAAATGGATGATATGTGAAGAAAATGGAAGTTGAATGAATTTTGAGAAGTTGTAGTATGTATGTTGGTGTGGCCGTGAGGTTATGGTGAAGGATGGAAGAGAATGAGTCAATTTTATTTAGTATTTTGCTTGTTGTGATGTTGTGAAAAATTCTATGTTGCTAATGAAAGTCTAGGAACCTTAGTGAAGTTGTAGTAGTGAAGACTTGTTTTAGAAGTTATATGGATGGAATGTAATGTTCTTGCATGCATGAAAGATGATATGATTAGTATGATGTTGTTGGAATATAGATTATGAGGTTGTTATTATTTTCATTGAAGTTGGAAAGTTTTGGAAGAAGTAGTAAATTGATTGAATATGAAGATCCTTAGTATAGTTGTTGAATTATGTTAATAGTTTGGCCGGGTTTGAATTCCCGGATTGTAATTGATAAGAATTTGATTATGTTGAATGTCGAGGATGGTATATTTACGGAGAAATCTTTGCCGAAATTTCGGTAGCCAAGTGTTTCCCTAAGATTCCAACTCTAAGAATACTAATAAGAGTTTTGGTAAACATGACCAATTTGCGATTTCGACGAGATTGCGCGTGAGTTCGGAGTAGCTAAAGGACGAGAAAGAGGTATGTAAGGATTCCCTTCCTTTCTTGGCATGTCATAGACGTATAGGCTTGATTTCGCGCCTCGGGGACTTTCCTAACTCTAGAAATCCGCGATTGAAAATAGTTACTATTCATTCAAGAAGATTGAACCAAAAGTGCATGAATTGTGAAAGAAATGTCTAAATATCCTAGAACTTGTAAGGATGAGACCCAACTACCCTAAGACCTTCACAAATAACGTCATGACACGTAGAATATGTAAGTTGTGCACGCCACCTCATATGACTCAAGATGGTCCACGGTTCCCGGATTTTCTTTAGTGCCTTGATTATTAAGCGGTAAGTGTTGTAATTACTTTAATGAGAACACTTCCATGACAATAATGATAACGAGAATCGTAGCGCTATATAGGATTTCGATAATATACATGATATGAGTATAAGTATATCTAGCGAGAACCGACCTATAAAACCGTGGTGTATATATATGTATATAATATAAGTATATACCTATGACAGAAAAAGAAGCAGAGCGTTATAGACGCTGATATATGTATATGATATGAGTATATGCACATGATGAAAGAGCCAGGGCGCTATAGACGTCGATAACTATACATGATATATGCATATATGTACGGGGAAGATGGGGATAAGGGCGAGTGTTATATACGCATATCCACGATCGGTTGGCATACATGACATGATATCGTCCGGACGCGGATGCCGGACGCGGGATATATACATGGTTAAATGGACCGCCGACGCGCCGCAATACATTATGATATATTTTATTTATATATGAGAAACAAATGTTTTGACTTAGCAATATGATATATATTCTATTTCTATGTATATATGTATATGTATAAGTAAGGAAACTAAGAAAGCACGGTATGCGCAAGGGCACTTATATGTGCGGGACATGTTTCTATCCCGGAACAGGTGATGTAATTCTCTTATGTCATTATACATGATTTATGTTCTTCGCGCCTTACATACTCTGGTACACTACCGACGTCCCTTCTTGTGGACGCGCGTTTCATGCGCGCCGGACACGGCGGATTTGATCCTTAGGAGCTCCACCGCCGTGAAGCTCATCGATTGTTCGGAGCCTCTATCTTTTTTGTATGAGTATATTCGGGGACTTGGCCCTTCTTATGTATATGTATAGTATGTCTAGAGGCTCGCAATTCGTTCGATCGATTATGTACGATTCAATATGTGGTATTTTGGCATCTTAATGCCGTTGTATGGCGATAGCGAAGCTAACTAGTTTATGTTCGTAATGACTCGCTAATGTTAATGTTCAAAAAAAAAAAGAAAAGAAAACTTGCTTTTTATACGACTTGCTAAGAGGCAGGTAAAACGATAGATAAGGGGTGCTCGGTACAAGTATCGGGTACTCGTCACGGCCCCTAGTTGGGTCGTGACACCTGTATCTAAGTAACACTGTCCAGAGTGTGGCCTGTCACATTGCGCGCACCGCGGTTGGGGTAGCCCCGTACTGCTGAAGTCGGCTCTATGCCGGGACCCCGAAACTCTGGCACTCCGATCTGGTCCTGAATACTCAGAATGCTCCTGTACCTGTCCCCCTTCGTACTCCCTTCTAGCCCTTTTTCTGCGACCCCCATCACCAAATTCCATGCCCTGTTGGTGAGCCTGAGTGGCTACTATTTGGGTTAACAGAAGGATAGCCTGTCTCATCTCCTGAATTGGGGCCTCAGGTGGGGGAGCTGGAGGTGCTGGAGCTGAAATGGGAGCTCCTTCTTGCTCCCTAACATCGGCGGAGTGCGAATAGCACGAGAGGTGGCCTCGTTATGGGACTCACCCTCCTCAAGATTTACCGGCCTCCGCCTTTCTGCTGCTATCTTATCCTTCTCGGCGGCCGTTGCTTTCATCTTCACAGGTGTCGCTGAAAATGTAACACCGAATTAGAAAGAAGGAAAACCTCTTATTATAGCTCTATCGCACGATCTAGGATACAAGGAAGGTCAAATTTCCTAAATGCCCTGTGCCTCCGTCTATAAGTGTGGCGCGCTACACACCCATAAACAGGACTCTCGGACACGGCTCGTAGACAAACCCCTAGGACCGCCGCTTCCGATACCACTTTGTCACACCCCGATCTTACTAGGGTGTGATGGGCACCCGACCCCATATTCGGAGCCGAGCGAACCCTCGACTCTTATTGCACATATCCGAACTACACCGTTTTTTTTTTTTTTTTCTAGCATTAACATAAATAGCACAATTATGAACATAGGCTAATAAGCTTTGCGATCATACTATACAACGACGGGGACAATCAGGAGTACAATAGCTACTGTACATATCTGTCTACGAGCCTCTAAACAGAGTACACAATATACATAGGAAGGGCCGAGTACTACCGTGCCCGAATATATACACACAAAAGTAGTACCAAGGAACTGGGGCTCCGAAACAATTGGAGCGCTGCAAAGATGCTGCTGAGGAACCCCTAGGGATCAACTCCGGCTATCTGCTGACCTGCGCGGCATGAAACGCAGCGCCCACATGAAGGGGCGTCAGTACGAATAGTGTACCGAGTATGCAAGACATGGAAAATAACATAAACAAGAGCATAGATTATAAGTAGCAACATCATGGGTTCATGGATATATACTGAGATAAGAAAGTAACCTGTGCATAGGAACACCCCTTTCAGGCCGGATACCATGCATGCTTGTTTTTTTTTTTTTTGAAAAACATTTCTTTTCATAGATATAGAAAATAGAGTTTATATCATGTCGTAGTGGGTCATAGTATCATAGCATAGCATAGTGTGTCATAGTGTCACGGCATAGCATAGTATATCATAGTATCATAGCATAGCATAGTATATCATAGTATCATAGCATAGCATAGTATATCATAGTATCATAGCATAGCATAGTATATCATAGTATCATAGCACCGAACAGTGTCGGCTCGCCCACATAGCACCGAATACATCGGCTCGCCCATGAATCCCGCGTCCGGGCATCCCGCGTCCGGGGGATGATATCAAGTCAATACGGATACATGCACCGTAGTATAGCCCGGCCCGCTCATAGTATCCGCCCTTTTTCCCGCTTTTCCCAAATACATTTTTATACATATATATATATATACCATAGCATGCGGGGGAGCCCAAGAGAAATCATGTATATTATCGGAGTGACGTAAGGTCGAGAACCTCCGATCACATTATAGAATAATTATGGGCGCTTGCCTCACCTTGAAGGAATGATTTATATAAGGCGAGACTATTAGTGGGGAGTAATATCATGAGAAAATATAGAACAGGATCATAGGGCATCGTGTCATATACTTGGAATCTTTAAAGTAGACACTATTCATGGATAAAGTTGAGAATTCGAAAATAGCTTAACGTTCTCATCTCGATTGGAATCATGACTCGGGAACCTTTAATCATAGCATCATCATTTTTCATCATAGAGCCATAGTCGTCGTCATAGTCATTAAGGCTTGCAATATTGAAAAACTTAGTTTTTGGAGAAAAACGAATATTTTGGAAAACATTTGTAAACTTTTAGGAAGGAAAATCATGTTTTGGAATCGAGGATTAGTTAAAACAACTATGATTTAGTAGTTAAAATAATAACCAAAAACTTTCCTTAACTATAGAATGAAAATAAGTCAAAGGGGACAATAGGAAAGAATTCGGGAATAGTGGGCCCACCTCGAGTCAATTTGAGGTGGCATATCAAATTTACGTATGTTACAATTCATGGCGTCACTTGGGAGGGTCTTAGGGTAATCGAGTCCTATTTGTGTAAGTTCGGATGTCCAAGAAGTTTTTCAACATTTTATGCAAGTTCTAATTCAATTCTCCGAATGAATAGTAGTTAATTTCAATCTCGGATTTCTAGAGTTAGGAAAGTCCCCGAGGCGCGAAATCAAGCCTACACGTCTAAGACATGCCAAAGAAAGGAAATAAAGTCTTACATACCTCTTTTCGCTCCTTATGCCACTCCAAATTCAAGCTCCAACTTCGCCAGAATCTACAAATTGGTCATGTTTACCAAACATGATTAGTGCCTTTAGAATTGAATTCTTAAAACAACACTTGGCTACCGAAATTTCGGCAGCACTTCCTCTGTAAATACATCATTCCCCAAAATATCTTAGCCAATTCTCATCAACAACAATCCGGAATTCAACCCGGCCAAACTATCAATCATAATATCGCAACCATATTAACAATTTCCAATTTCAATCCAAGATACATTCTAACAACTTAATCAATATACTACTTCCATCAAGACCTTCCAACTCCAATGAAAACAATAACAAACTAATAATTCATATACCAACAATATCATACAAGTCTCATTATCTTCCATGCATGCAAGAATCATCATATTCCATGTACATAAACTTACACAACAAGTCTCCAATCACCACAACTTCACTAACTCATTAAGCTTCTATTTGGAACATGCAATTCACAACACAACAACCAACATACTAAATAAAACTTACTCACCATTTCTTCATAGTTCAACACATATGCACGGCTATACATACCATATGCACTACACGGCCACAACATATATATATACACAACTACGACCTCTCCAAAATCATTCAATTTCCATTATCCACATAGCATTCACAATAACAACAACCATATATCGGATAAAATAGTTAAATCATCATTCCTACACATACCTAGGTACACACGGCCACACATAGTTTTTCCCCTTCCATAAATTTCATCCACTTTTATATGCTACACTATGCATAAACATCCATAACACATAAAAGAAAATGAATTCTTACCCTTTCTCTCTTATCTTCCTTCTTGGCTAGAACTTGCACTCACAAAAAAAAATATGTGGTTTCTTGCTCCAATGACCACTTCACCTTGCTAAGGCCCCTTTAATTGGTAGAAAAGCAATTTTTGAAGAAATTTTTGCCAAGGTTTTGTTGGCTTCTCTCTATGGCCGAATGGTTGGAGGATTTTTCTCCTTCTCTTTCTTGTTCTTTTCTTTCTTGAAATTTCTAGAGTTATGAAGAAAAATAAGGGGTGATCCTCTATTTAATTCACATGGACTTAATTACTTATGGGCTTGGGCCAAAGAGCCTTGGCCGGCCACCTTGCATCCTTGGGCTTCTTTGTTCTCTTTTTTTTTTTGAGCCCAATTAGTTATGGGCCACATTCGGTAATTTCCAAAACTATTTTCCAATTTCCAAATTTACCCTTCGTCTCCCTCCATAATTCCACGAGATGTATTGCGAGTTTTCCTTTATGCCCTTGACCTTTCTTAACAATTCCGCTTCTAAATGCTTCCTAAGCCATTCATATGCTTATCAAAATAAAAATAGGACCTTGCTTGTCGTCCTCCCGCAATTGTCTCGAATTATCCGATTGCACAAAAATGCAGGATATAACACTTTAATCCGAACTCTTCTATTGTCCCTTCACTCAGATCTTGCTCTCGACTTTCCCGCCGCACGTGATGTTGCAATCTTTACCCAAATGTACGAAAGGGGTCAAATTATTCTAAGAACCGTCTCAACGTAGCTTCATTAATCTTTAAGTTTCACCTTATCCTTGTCTCTCTTCTCCGACCGCCAGCGTCGGAACACATCCTTGGTTCAACCATAAGCATGTCCTGTTCGCTCTCAGTACTAGTTCCACCTCGGTGATTTATCCCAGACCATCCTAACATCTTTTCTTAAGGCACCCAAAGTATTATCCGTATCATTGTTACCGACTCTAAACTTATCTCGTTCGCATTTACTCGGTCTCACCTCAGCCGTATAAATATTCATGGGTAACATGACCGCTTCTTGCACGACCTGCATATTTAATCTTAGTCACGATCTTTCTTTCTCCTTGTTCGTACTACTCCACATCTTACTCCCGTGCTCGCATTTGCTAGGAGTCTACCTTGTTATACTCCTTTTCTCTGCTTTTCTTACTTTCTACTCTAGGAAATTTTCTACTGCTAGCAAACACTCTATTGCTTACATCTTCACCTCTGGTCCCGTATAGCCGTACTACCTTCACGATGTCTCCGTAAGCTACTCGTTGCTTTCCTTTGTCGTATTCTCTCTTTAAGTCTCCCTTTCCTAATATCATGTTATTCCGGACACTTACAACTAATTTTCAGCTCCATCTCGATTATTTCCCCCACTTCTACCTTTTTATTGCTGGCTTCTTGGTCTCCCTAGCTTGTCTCAACCAAGGGCTTGACCTGCGGCCCAATCACTCGTGGCCAAGACTTTGTAACGTCGATTGTCTTCGTCTTACACTTGTATCTCTCTCCCTCGCTTCCCCCCTTTAGGGGTGTACTTATACTATCGCCCAATTTTACCTTGCCCTAAATCCATATTTCCAATCTCAATTAAGCGATACTTTCATCCCGACATTTTAATTCCCTTTGCCGTTCGTCTACTCGCTTTCTTTCTTTTCCAAACGTCATAGTGTTAGGACTTTCCGAGTTTAACCTGTGATGAAAACAGCATCAACTCGCCTTATAACATTCGTGCCATTTATGTTTTTCTTCTCACTTGAACTTCGTTATCGGATCCGATTAATGTCTTCCATATGCCGCCACGTTGATCGCCGGAATACACATGTTCCTTGATCTAGCCGTGTACAGGATATCCTGTGCGTACCTATGTACACATATAGTCCCTACTATCTTGCGTCCAAGATATCTCCATATATTATTTCGGCTCACCCAAATCCTAGAACTGTGATGCACTTTCTTCCTCTTTATCGATCTAATTTGCCTCGTTCTGCGTGACCTCGTAGGGTTTCTGCCCACTCCTCGGACTCTTAATTTATCCTTAAGTCACTCTAACTCCTTATTTACTTCTTGCGTCTGAATTTATAGAACTTCCAGAAAACTTCCCAGGGGGGTCACCCATCCTGAAATTGCTCTCATCCCAGCACGCTTAACTTTGGTACTCCGGTGAAATACGACGCTTTAGCGCTCGTATAATCGCGTCCACCTCACCGCATGACCTCCGTCACGTGATCTGGAGTAAGTCGAAATCTTAACGGATTTTGAAGCGCTCTTATAGCATAATTACTCTTTTACCCCTCCTTTAGTCCTCGGTATTTGCTTTTCACTTGTGGATATGATTACCTTTCGTTCTAGGCTTCCAAATTCTTGATGGCGATGAACACACCCTGATCGCCGTTACTTATAAATCTTGGTTACCGGCCTTTGGATTTACGCTCTCATTTCACCTTGTTCCTTATCCTTTCTACCACCGAGTCTTTCACAATCCCGTCACTTCTGACACCTGGATCCTTAATTACGCGTGTCATGGTCTGTTACTATACCATTGTCTCACTCCCTTCTTATTTCTTCCTTCCGGTTACCCTTTCTTTCTTGCGCTCACTACCATTTCTACTGTTATATAACCTTTATTCCAGGCTTCCCTTACAGAACTTGATAAGTCTCGCTTATTCGCTCTATAGTTCACTTTCCGTTTCACACTTACTTTTATATTCTAGCTACGTAGACCACGTCATAGCTTTAGCCGCTTTCTAATTAGGGTTTACTTATTTCCATAGCAGTCCTCGCTATACTCATATTACATCCTGTTCGTAATCAATTCGATAATATAACACTTCTTAATCTTTTACCTTTTCTGATCCACTTTATCCCTATTATTTCACCAGTTGCCTTATTAGTACATTCATGCCCGTTGCAATTTTTTTTCCTGCGCTCTTATCTTAATCGCAATATTACCTCTTTTTAACTATAAGCGCGTCATAATTCGTCCGCGCTTATCAGTTC
This sequence comes from Lycium ferocissimum, assembly GCF_029784015.1. NCBI lineage: Eukaryota > Viridiplantae > Streptophyta > Magnoliopsida > Solanales > Solanaceae > Lycium > Lycium ferocissimum. The sequence goes on from NW_026725621.1 coordinate 26,240, forward strand.
GGTCAGTGCCTTAAATAACATTCCATCAAAATTTACCAGCTCGAATCATCTCTTAGGATTACCAGATCTTTCCCAATTCTTTTCACCGTGTCGATATAGAACTTCTAATTGTTATTATCCCCAATTCCACAATTAACTTCTTTCCCGAGGTCGGCTGCGCTCGTATCTTAGTCAATTTTTCATTACTATTGGCACGACCCCGTTTCCAGACATATCCCCCAAACCTAAATCTCATTCTTTCTTTATTTACGGAGAAATTTCGGCGAAGTTTCCTTCCTTGTTACTATCTCAAAACCGTACACACGGGAAATACCAACAATGCCTCGCGGGGCCAACACACGTATATGCATATCGCATCATATCACGACCTCGCGGGGCTCCCATTATCATCAATATATATATACAAAAATAATGAACGTACCTCATATTTCCAACTCAAACGACACCTGTTACACTTTCTTGTTTACTTTCCCTTTTTAATCACAACTTGTGTTTCAACCGTACCTTCATATCTTGCCCGACATATATCTTTCGTACCATTGCTTACCTACGTACTTCGTAGCTTCCAACGTCGCTAGTCGCTTTCTTCCGTCAGTGCCATTTCCCTGTCGAAATCAAGGTCAATGTCGGGAATTTCCTATAACTTGGCTCTACAGCACGATCTAAGATGCCAAAGAAGAGTGACCACCCTAGATGCCCCGTAGCCTCCTGTTTATAAATGTGACGCGCTTCACACCATAAACGAGGACTCTCTCGGACACGACTTTCCGGACAACCCCCAAGACGAACCGCTCTGATACCAATTTGTCACACCCTAATTTCGGTTAGGGTGTGATGGGCACCCGACCCTTATTTAGGGCCGAGCGAACCCGCTGACTCACCTAATACTCATAATCACGCTGGCTTTCAAATCATGACACAAATGTATATACAACAAAAATTTATCGAAGAATAGTATGCTTTTTTTTTTCTCAAATCAAATAAAATCTTGCAACATATGAAACTTATAACACAACGCATAATAATATACCGGCTTACATAGCCATTTACATAACCGACATCTATTACCCACGACACTGTCTGCAAAGTCTCTAACACGAAACATGAATCCATATCATAACACTTTGACTCGGCAGCACTCCGGAGAAAGTGGAGCTCGCCAATCCCGCTGGAACATCTCCTGCTCATATCATCAACTCATCTGGGTGTACCTGCGCGGCATGAAACGCAGCCCCCGAAGAAAGGGGGTCAGTACGGAATATGTACTGAGTATGTAAACCATGAAATACAATAAGCGGGATCACACTGAAGTACTAAATACAGAAAATCATAAAACTTGTCTTTGAAAACGTTTATCATGCATATCAAATCATATAATTATCATGTAAAAATATAGCGTGTCCCGGCCCTCTAGTGAGGGACTCGGTAGGTAAAATCATATCAGAATCATATCGTCACATCATCGTACATATATACCGTACCCGGCCCTCTAGTGAGGGACTCGGTGAGTAAAATCATATCATAGTCATGTATGCATGCAGATATACATATATACATACGTACCGCCCCTCTAGTGAGGGACTCGGTGAATAAGCGTGTCCCGGCCCCCGCTAGCAAGGGACTCGGTATGCCATCTGGCCGCCATCTCACCTCATCACATCATCATATCATCATATCATCATATATACATATATAGCGTACCCGGCCCTCTAGTGAGGGACTCGGTGAACAATGCAGTAGAATGTGCACGAATGCGTACCCGGCCCGGGACTCGGTTTAAGATGCATTAAGCTTGCACGAGCAGACTAGTGAGAAACCATATGCACATAGATCGTTTCCAAAGACTCAATGGAGTAATCATAATGAATCGTCATTCGAAATCCGGACAATAGTTATATCAAAAAGCTTTCGGACATTACTCGGAAACATATCGAATATCGTAAGCATAACAGAGTATCATAAAGATCATAATCATATGTCAACTCAATCCGAGTCTGCCTCGGAACGTTATGGACATTATTCATTATGGAACTTCCTACAAGCTTATCGAAGCGATCCGAGCCTTTCTGTGAAAGTTACGGACGTTCGTAGTTTCGGAATCATTTAAGAAACAAACTCTTTTTGAAAACAACTTTTATGCAATCTTTGAAATCCATTCATGCGAAAAACATAAAGACCATAATTTGACTACATTAAGAATATGAATATCAAGAACAAATATGGATCATAAACATGCTCGGACCGCAAGAGTAGAGTTACCTCGTAATTCGTGTCATAACTTATTTTTAACTAAGACATGCCAAAGAAAGAAGGGTTAAGCTTACATACCTTAGCCGCTTACTAGCTAATCCGAATTTACGTCTCGACCTCTTACGAGCTACAATAACATCAATAGGCGTCGAACATTAGCCATAAACATCGAAGAATCCAATTCCAAGCCTTTACTTTTTCTACAGAAATTTCGGCAGCACTTCCCCTATAAAGTGGGCATCCCCGAGAATTTAACTCGGCCAATCAACAACAACCAAGCCAACAACCATACTAACAATATCCGTAAGTGATTCAAAATGCATCCAAACATTAATAATTCCTTTCTACACAATTCGATGACATTTCATTTATATTCAAATAAACTACATACGATCAATTCAATACCAATGCTCATATATTCGATTACTAATCCGCAACCATTCACACATGATTTAAGAACGCTTTAAGCAATCCGCAAAATATTCAAAACATTTCCAACAATGTACTACTCCACCCGAAACTTTCCATTACATTCAATCCAACAAGAACATCACCAACACAATTCTTTCTTTCAAATTCATCAACTACACTAACGACTCACATATTGACAACATTATTCCCATAGATTCAAGAAACCACATTAAGGTCACATTAATTCTCAATTCAGCTCAGACGGTTTTGATCTTCAACTTGGATCATTAAACTTCATTTTACCTCATAGAATTCATAACGACGACAATCAAAATACTAGATAACATTACTTCATTCTTGCATACCAAACAGCCCCTAGTTCATACCTAACCTCCACTTCAACATCTTATGAGTTTTATTCATTTTCTATACATTACAACAACACACAAACATGCTAAATTCAATTAGTTCATCCCTCCAACACACCACCACATGCACACGGTTAGACACACACATACACTGGCTATACTTCAACTCCCATATTTTTATGATTTTAATTCATTTCCACACTTCACAACACATACAAACCATCCACAACATAAGCAAAATAAGATTGAATCTCACCTTCTCCATGTTGCTTCACCACTCGGCTAAGCTTCTCATATGACATCAACGAATGATTTACTTGCTCCAACGACCACTCCACATTAACGAGGGCCCTTCAATTGGTAGGAAAACTAGAAGAAAATATTTTTTGGATGGAGATTTTTGGGTCTTCATTTTTTCCACTCCATGGCCGAATGGCCTTGTATTGTTTTTCTCCAAGCTTCTTGATTTTTCCTAAGGGTGAAGATGATGAAAAATGATCCTTGAGTCATCTTTTATTATGCATATATTAGCTTCCATGTGGCCATGGCCCACAAGTCATGTGCATGGCCACATGATCAATTTTTCATGAAACTTAAATTTCCAAATTTTCACTTTTAGTCCCAAATTTTCATGAAATGTCTAACTTTCCATAATTCACTTTCGACCCCAAATTCGTTAATATTCCATACCAATGAAATCATAAGCGACTTATGTCTTAAAACAAAGTTGGAAAAATAGCCTTGTCTTTAACTTGTCGCAACTAACTTAAAATATTCCGACGTACAAATGCGAGATATAACAGACTACTATCCTAGAAACTGTCACGACCCAACCCCGTAGACCGTGACTAGTGCCCGAGCTGGACACTCGTATACACCTGTTATCTATAGTCATACACTACTAGCATGAACGAACTGATATAAGTATAGAGACAAGACGTATGCATATCAAAGCTACCCATCTTGTTATAGCCCGTATTTCGTGCGCTCGGACATTTCGAAAAAGGTCGTGGAATGTGGAAGGTAAGATCGCTTTCGAAATTATTTTAATGCGCGGGTGGGTTATTAATATTATCGGGGAATATTGTTGATGCGGACTATTGAGAAAGGTTAAGGGCAAAATTGAAATTGGCGGGATTTACTTCATGAAGTGTAAAATGCTAACCTAAGCAAGTGGGCTAGAAAGGAAAAAAAATGTTGGGCTTGGAAAATAGCCAAGGGTTGCCGGTTGGGCCAAGGCCCATAGGGGTCAAATTGTGTAATTAAATGGACAAAGAGGGCCATGTGATTATGTGTATGGATGAGGCTTGCAAAGAGAAGACACTTGGTCTTCTTAATCAAAGTTCAAGAAAAGAAAAGAAAAATCAAGAAAAAGAAAGAAAATTCTAGAGAGGGAAGAAAGGGACATGAGACCTTACTTGAGGGACTAAATAATAAATATGGAAAGTACGGGGGAGACATATATATATATATATTAGAGTCATCTTTTTTTAGTTGGAGAAATAAGAAAGAAAGAAAGGTTGAAGAAACAAAGAGAGGAGGGACGGCCAGAAGTTTTGCCGAACCCAGCCCCTTGGTTTGATCTTGGAAAAAATATTTTCTTCATGCCATGCTACTAATTGGAAGGCCTACTACGACGTGGTTTAGTTGTTGGAACAAGAGAACCGCTCGTTTTTGCAAATGGTAGTCTTAGCCGAGAGAAGGAGTGGAAAGAAAAAGGTAAGGATTCCATCTTCTTTCATGTGTTGTGGGTGATTAGTACATGTTTGTGAATATTGTAGTATGTGGAAATGAGAAAAGTGCCTACGTTAGATATGTAGATGATATACCTTGCTATAAAAACGAAAACATGAGAATGTTAAAACTATTTCTGGGTATCCCAATTCTATTATAGATAATAACTATTCTAAGGATCCTAAATACATGGAATTATGCCTTAAGACCCCGATTGATGTGCGCACCGACACACGTGTATATATATATGATAACGAGAATTAACGCGCTATATAGACGCTGATAAATAGACATGATATAAGTATACGTATATGATAGCAGAATCAGAGCGCTATAGACGCTGGTATATATATATATGTACGATATAAGTATGTGCATATGACAAAAAGAATCAGAGCGCTATAGACGCTGATACATGTATACGACATGAGTATATGTATATGAAGAAAGAGCCAGGGCGCTATAGACGCCGATATATTTACGGGGAAAATGGAGATAAGGGCAGAGCGTTATATACGCATATCCACCTGATCAGTTGGAGTATGGCACATGATATCGTCCCGGACGCGGGATGCCGGACGCGGGATGTGCATATTTATGGTTAAATGGATCGGTGCCGACGCCTCGCAATATGATATATTCTATTTATATATATATATATATATATATATATATATATGCGTAAGGAAAGCTAAGAAAGCACGGTACCGCCCAAGGGCACTTATATGTACAGGTCACTCTCGTTCTATGATATGGTCTATGTTCCCGTACGTTTATTACCCGTACACGAGTCGGCGCTTTTACACGTGATATGCCTCGTACGTATGTACTCTCCTTACATGATGTGCTCTACAGTTCTTACTATGTTGTTCTTTTTGTTCATGTCTTACATACTCGGTACACTATTCGTATCGACCCTATCTCTTAGGGGGGCCGCGTTCGCCGCGCGGTACTCCCGGACGGATAGTGCCGATAAAAAAATGTTTCAGCAAAGTTGGCAAGCTCCAATTGCTGCGGGTGTCGCCGAGTCGGTGCTATGCTATGATGTCTTGTCCGTAGTTACGAGTCGTGAGTTTTGGGAGCCGCCTTGTATAATGATACGAGCTTTGTACGGCATATATTTTATTTGATTTGAAAGCAACGAACGAGTTTTATTGTGTATGAGTAATCCTATTAAATATGTTTGCTTTAAAGGTTCAAAAAAAAAATAGTTACGGTACGTAGTAATATATATCGGCTTCGGTTATATACCCCGATCAAGATTAGGGTGTGACAAACTCTCGAGCGGGTCGGTCCAAGGGTTGTCCGTAAAGTCGTGTCAATATATATATGTTTATGGGTGTGAAGCGAAGGTCACATTTATAAACAAGAGGCGTGGGCATCTAGGAATGTTGACCTAACACGTGCGATAGAGGAGGCCGAGTCATGTACACAAGAAATTCCTTACACAAGCCTCCGCACAATAAGAAGCGGAGAAAAGATATTGCGATATAAGTAAAGCATGAGATGTGTTGTTTCGGAAAGGCTATGGATTTGTGTGGCACGTTGTGTGATCGCTACCCTCGAACTGGGAATATGGGACGAAGGATAGTAAGGCAAAAGAGTGAAAAGTAAACACGGAGTTAAAAGGGCAAAAAGGTAATTGTAAAAGAAAGTGGCGTATTGCGAAAATGTCTTGGAAGCTATAAAGTTTCGGGAGTCTCTAGACCAGGTAATAAAGGGCATACGAGGAAGTGGACGCGAAAATATCGTTAAGGCATCGAATTTACCATATGAGATGAAGTTTTTGGGTTAAGCGTGCTCGTGGGGAGCAATCCCATGATGGGTGGACCTAAACCGGGAAGTTGACAAGAAATTTGTAAATTGAGACATAAGAGACAAATGAAAAGCTAGGGTAGCCTAAGGAAAATTAGAGTATATGGGATAGCTAAAAACCTTAGGAGGACGTGAAAGATAATAAGTAACTAACTTGGTGAAGGGGCAGAATCATATTATCACAACTTTCTAGAATTAGGATCAACTTGTACATGTGTCGTGTGGACGTGTTTTGTGGGGCTAGTTGATAGTAACTATATACATGTATACATGAAGGTGTAGGATATCCCGAATATGATGGTATCGGTGGACATGAGTCCCTAGAGAATAGAACCGAAGCTATGGTATAGAAGGCATTAGTCAAGTAAGGGAATCGAAGCCCAAGTAACGGCAAAAGTGGACGGTATAAGGGCTACAAGGAAAGCTGTCGTTATTTTGTTATGGGTTAAGGCTGGAGAGCCTAATATGGTGGTAGTTGGAAAGAAAAGAGAGTGTGTTAGCGAAAAACAAAGAGAACAAAGTGTCGAAAGAAGGTGAAAGGTAAGAAACCTCGGTAGAAAGGAGGCTCCCAAGAGAAATTACCGGTAAAGCGCGAGACTGTTGAGCAAGGACTCATGAAAGGAGTCAAGAAGTTTGATTATAAGAAAAATGAGGTAAAGGATAAGAAACGGGCATAAAGGAAGGCACAGTTATAAACGGAACCCTCCCGTAGCATCATGATACCCATTGTCGGTGAACATTCGAGGACGAATGTTCTAAAGGGGGGAGGATGTTATAGCTAACGCACATTTTGGGTGCGCTCGGACATTTCGAAAAAGGTCGTGGAATGTGGAAGGTAAGATCGCTTTCCAAATTATTTTAATAGTGGGTTATTAATATTATCCGGGAATATTGTTGATGCAGACTATTGAGAAAGGTTAAGGGCAAAATTGAAATTGGGCGGGATTTACTTCATGAAGTGTAAAATGCTAACCTAAGCAAGTGGGCTAGAAAGGAAAAAAAAATGTTGGGCTTGGAAAATATATTGGGCCAAGGCCCATAGGGGTCAAATTGTGTAATTAAATGGACAAAGAGGGCCATGTGATTATGTATATGGATGAGGCTTGCAAGAGAAGACACTTGGTCTTCTTAATCAAAGTTCAAGAAAAGAAAAGAAAAATCAAGAAAAAGAAAGAAAATTCTAGAGGGAAGAAAGGGACATGAGACCTTACTTGAGGGACTAAATAATAAATATGGAAAGTAGGGGGAGACATATATATATATATATATTAGAGTCATCTTTTTTTAGTTGGAGAAATAAGAAAGAAAGAAAGGTTGAAGAAACAAAGAGAGGAGGGACGGCCAAGGGGCTGCCGAACCAACCCCTTGGTTTGATCTTGGAAAAAAATATTTTCTTCATGCCATGCTACTAATTGGAAGGCCCTCTACGACGTGGTTTAGTTGTTGGAACAAGAGAACCGCTCGTTTTTGCAAATGGTAGTCTTAGCCGAGAGAAGGAGTGGAAAGAAAAAGGTAAGGATTCCATCTTCTTTCATGTGTTGTGGGTGATTAGTACATGTTTGTGAATATTGTAGTATGTGGAAATGAGAAAAGTGCCTACGTTAGATATGTAGATGATATACCTTGCTATAAAAACGAAAACATGAGAATGTTAAAACTATTTCTGGGTATCCCAATTCTATTATAGATAATAACTATTCTAAGGATCCTAAATACATGGAATTATGCCTTAAGACCCCGATTGATGTGCGCACCCGACACACGTGTATGTATATGATAACAGAATCAGAGCGCTATATAGACGCTGATAAATAGACATGATATAAGTATACGTATATGATAGCAGAATCAGAGCGCTATAGACGCTGGTATATATATATATGTACGATATAAGTATGTGCATATGACAAAAAGAAAGCGCTATAGACGCCGATACATGTATACGACATGATATATGTATATGAAGAAAGAGCCGGGCACTATAGACGCCGATATATTTACGGGGAAAATGGAGATAAGTCAAGAGCGTCATTTTAGGGAGCGTTATATACGCATATCCACCCGATCATGGGTTGGAGTATGGCGCATGATATCGTCCGGACGCGGGATGCCGGACGCGGGAATATATGGATGTGCCATATTTATGGTTAAATGGATCGGAGAAATGGACGCCCGGCAATATGATATATTCTATTTTTATATATATATATATATATATATATATATATATATATATATATATATATATGAGTAAGGAAAGCTAAGAAAGCACGGTACACCAAGGGCACTTATATGAAGATCAAACGGTCGCCACTCTCCCGTTCTATGATACATGTTCCCGCATGGTATAATTATTACCCATGCACTCTTTGGTGTCACTTTACACGTGATATGCCTCATACGTACAGTGTACTCTCCTTACATGATGTGCTCTAAGTTCTTACTATGTTGTGTATTCGTTCATATCTTACATACTCGGTACACTACGACCCCTGTTCTTTGTATGGGGCCGCGTTAAATGCGCGCGGTACTCCCGGACGGATAGCACCACATAAAAAAATGTTTCACAAAGTTGGCAAGCTCCATTTTATGGTCATTGTGTCCGTGAAAATGAAGGTTATGCTATGATGTCTTGTCCGTAGTTAGAGACTTTGCGCAGACGCAGTCGTGAGTTATGGGAGCCGATTTGTATAATGATACGAGCTTTGTATATATATTTTATTTGATTTGAAAGCAACGAACGAGTTTTATTGTGTATGAGTAATCCTATTAAATATGTTTGCTTTAAAGGTTCAAAAAAAAATAGTTACGTACGTAGTAATGGTCGGTGGGTTCGCTCGGCTTGGTTCATTAGGTCGGGTGCCCATCACAAGATCAAGATTAGGGTGTGACACATCTCCTGAAGGGTTACAACCTTTAACAGTTAATATCGCACAAAAGCCGGCAAGGCTGTCATATATATATATGTATAGGGGAACGTCCCAACAAAACATAAGCCGAGAAGGCTACCTTCGTACACAGCTGCCATAATAAACATATATCTACGCAAGCCGGCAAGGACTGCCACTACAAATGGGTATGCCACAAACACAAGTCATGTCCACACAACGAAACATCAACTACACACGGACCCACACATGTGACCGCGGACCTCACAAGAGTGACAACGACATCATATGACGGGACGGGGCCCCGCCGCCTTCGAACAACAGCATATATACATATCAAAAGGCTATACCACGACGCTAGGCTCCGGAACAAAGGAGCACTCCGAAATAGCTGAGTAGATATCCTACGCTGGCGGATCTCCGAAACGAGTGTCCGTATTCTCTGCCACGGCATGAAACGCAAATTTCCCCGAAGAAAACGGAATATGCGAGCATGTAATCGCATAAACAAAAAACGAGGTCATAACCGAAGTAAGGAGTACGAAAGTGGGCATAATAACTAGAATACCAAAATGCTTGCATCTAAAACACAAATCCTACATCGAGGTACGAAGACAAATATAATAATCGAATGCCAAAATACTTACTATAAATACAAATCATGCATGTCAATGTCATGTATCATATACGGCCCACAATGGGAACCGAGTGACATAAGCGAATAATCATCATGTTCATATCGTAACACATCATAATATCATAACTTACCATATGAGATGACATTAACCGATGTGGGATTCGCCTAAACCAATGTGGGATTGGCCTAAACAAAGGTAGGATTGGCCTAAACCAATGTGGGATTGGCCTAAACCAATGTGGAATTTTGCCTCATCATTGGGTTTGCCCCACCATTGGGTTTGCCCCACCATTAACTCCGATGCCAACCGATCACACTCCATAATACATATGCACATCATAGAACGTGTCCGGCCTTCTAATGAGGGACTCGGTGAATAATATAGTAAAGCATGCGCGAATAATAAGCAACCACATAAATGCAATTTATCTTTTGAGACTCGATAAATAAGTAACTAACCAAACTCTAAAGTATTGAAGTAATAATCATATTCAATTCTTTCCAACTTTCATCACAAGTCATAGCAAGGGACGTTTCAACTTTCATGTACATGTGTCAATTTCCATGATGTAGTTTTTGAAAGTCGAGTATGCTTCTATTCATGCCATTCTTTCTAAGAGTAGGAACTTCTATACATCACTCATTAGTCAATCTCGTAGTAGACTCGTGACAATAGCAATAAAGGAATATAGAATCATAAGTCATGCATGGAACTAGAGAATAGAATTTACCCCAAGGTTCATATCATTTCATACTTACGTCTAGGACATGCCAAAAAGAAAGAAGGAATAGGCTTTACGTACCTTTAGCGTTTAGTCGTATTATAACTTGTACTTTGAGTTGATAGTACCTTATCCTATAACGATATATCAAAACTACGATTAGGTTACGAGGAATTACGGACAGCCCGTACATTACTCAAAAACAGTCCGACCAACATACTATATAACTCGCAGCTTCCAACTTCATCCAACCAACAACAAGATGTTTAGCAACAATGTTCGTATAATCGCAAGAATTCATATTAGCAACATCTTAACGCCTACAACAGCCCACAACAACTTGAACTCCAAATTTTTAACCATATAATATCCCTACTCCTATTTATAGAAATTACAACAATCAAATTAACATTCAAGACAAGTTAATTCCTTCTTTTTTACCAAAACAGTCCACGGTTTTGGACTGTTTCTATACTTCCACATAAATCGTTCCTTTTTCCCCTAAATTCACATATACACAAGGCATACAATATACCACAATGTCCATAACAACAACAATTAAAACTTGGCACAAAAATGTACCATAAACTCCCCTAAAACTAGAGAAATTCCCCTTACACGGCTTCAATGCCATTCCTACAACTTCATGATTTTCACTCGTTTATCCATACTACAACACCTTCAATCCACTTCCAATACATGTACAAGAAGACTAAACATGATTCCATTAAAGTCTACAACACACGGCTCATTTAAACTTTAAGAAAACAGCCCAATTCTAACATGCACATCATAAACCCACTTCTACAATCTTTGTTCAATTACATATGTTGACACACATTTATTTTACCAACAATACATGCAAAATGGAACCAACCATGGCTTCACCAAGCTCACGGCTCACCCTCAAGTCCAACCACAACAACAATCCAACAACAACATGCATGAATTATACATTCAAATCATCATACAACACAAGAACAATGATCATTCTTACCTTGCAACTTGTCCTTCAACCTAGGCCGAATCTTCAACTCTATTGAATGCTACACCTCCTTGTCTCTTCCCAACAACTACTACACGTTCTTATACACTTGATGAGGAGTTAATTTGATGGAGAAACTAGATTTTTGGATCAATTTGGAGGAGGGTGTTCTCTTATGGAACCTTGATATAGTTTATGAGAGCCTCTCTCTCTATCACTAAATTTTTGCACTTTGCAATGTTGAAATGAAAGTGAACTGAATTGTGAATCAGAAATTTCCCTTTTATATGCAATCCACAAGGTGGAAATGTGTCCCACCCAAGCCTTTAGCCAATAATAGTTGGCCAATTCACAATGCTCAAGTTAAGCACACGGCCACTTAGGCTTCACTAATGGTGTAATTAAGTTCTTAATCTCACTTAGTCATCCAATCTTGGTCAATTGATCCTTATTCTCCAATAATTTTCTTATACCAAACGAAATCCATAGGCAACTTGTGCATAGAAACGAAATCGGAGGTGAAAACCCCACGGAACCCTAAAAAAGCTTTGTCTTTAACTTGTCGCACTTAGCTTTATAATGTCCCAATGTAAGATACGGGACATAACATCCTTCCCCCCTTCAGGACATTCGTCCTCGAATGTTGAACTGATCCTGAACTCCCAATACCTCCTCAAGTGGTCTCCTACCTAATTATGCCCTTTCTATAATTCTTTCGTTTGTCGACTCGCTTTAGTTCATTATAACGCATTCCGGGAGAAAATCGATAATATACCCGGAAAAACATTTGGCGACGCCTCCCCGTTTCTGTCTGCTAGCTAAAGCATATATGCGGTTTTGAAGGACCGCTAAACCGGAAACTCCGCCACGGCCTCTCGCCACGGCCCGCCGGTGTCAAAATACCTTGCCCCGTAGGGCGCATGGCTACCGAAGAGGATGAATGTATCGATCCAATGTGGGAATGGGGAGAACGTGTGTGTCCACCGTACTACTCCCAAATCGACACTCCTTCATAGTATGGCCTTGACGGCCGCAAGAGACACAAGCATAGTACCACGACGAGGGCACTCCCGGATGACGCCGCCATATTGAGAGCACCGCGGCATAGGTGGCCTCATTTTCGGCCCGAAAAAAATACATCCGAAACCCCGAAGTCATGGAGCTTGGACCGGCTCCTGAATACCCCGTGCTATCAAACTTCCCACCGGTGGACCGTGGAGGTGTACTCCGTACCGGCTCAGAAGAATATCTACCATGCGTTCTGTCTTCGGGGTTCTGCCCGCCCGAAACTCACCGGAATACCCGGCTACGATCTAACTACTCTTATGCGACCCCTATCATGCTCTCTATCGTGTCGACGCCCTCCTACTTCGGTCCTCAGACTCCCCGTGCATATGCTTGCACTCGAACGATGTCCATACCGGTTGAGAAGCCATTGCCATACAATGACCATCAATCAAATACGTATCCGGCCCATCACGTAACGATGTACCCTATCAGCCATGTCGGCTACAATAGTGGGCGCGTCACCGAGCCGGCCGAGTCAAACTCGAGACTATAATCTCGTACACTTCGTCATCGTCTGTCGTAGAAATCTGCCAACTCTAGCTCGTCTTATCTCCGGAGGCGGAAAATGGCCCAAAAGGCTTCCACGAACTCGTCCCACACGGCCGGAGGAGCATCCTCACCTCAGACAATTCCCGGGACTCATACCGATGAAAGAACACCACATCACGCAATCGATACGAAGCTAACTCCACGGACTCGGTTCGGTAGCTCTATTTACCCTCAACGTGCGCAACATCCGATAGGGACAAAATCCCGTGATCCTGCGGGCCTTGACCCATAGAACTCTGGGGGGTTACATGACAAGAAATCTGGAACCCTCAAACTATCGTGTCTGTCTGCATAATCACCTCCGCATCCGTGTGACCGCGAGTTTACCCCCCCCGACACTAACTGTCAATACCGGATCGCGTCCCTCATAGCTCTATCCTCTGTCCTCAATTGAGGAGCTGGAGGCTCGGTGCCGGGAATCCCGGAAAAGCGGTGGTGGAACAGCTCCCCCGATCCGTCGTCGCTCTAGGCTCCTCCGCTAATATATGGTGTAGCGGAGCTCGAAATTCGACCGGAGTCTAACCTCCTGAAAATTGAGCATAGGCCCTAGTAGTCCTCCGGTCCGATCGGGTCTCCCCGCTATTGCCTTGCCTGAGGGCAAGGCTCGTCGACTTCGGAGGCATCGCCGTAAACATAATAATCATACAGAAAGAATCATCCTAATAATACAGCTCTATCGCACGATCTAGAATCAAGAAGGAAAGATGATATCCTAAATTCCCTGTAGCTTCCTGTTTATAAATGTGGTGCACAATACATCGATAAACAAGATTCTACTAGACACGGTCTGTGGACACTGTTATAGCCCGTATTTCGTACGTCCGGACATAGCGAGACAATGGTGAGAAATTAAGGTCAAGACTATGTTCTGAAGTCATTTTAGGGTACGAGTTGTTAGGAATATTATTTGTGAACATTGGAGGTATGGAAATATTGAGAAAGGCTAAGGGTAAAAAGGAAAATTTGTAAAGTGGCATCATGGGAATAATGTGGAAGGCTAGGGGTGAAATGGTAATTTCACACAAAAGTTCAAGAAAAATTTTAAAAAGGGCCAAAGCTTGCATGAGAAGACAAAAGGGGTCATCTTTATTAATCTTCAAGAAAATTCTAGAGAAGGGCCATGTGAAGAATATATGGACCAAAGTGTACATGGCAAGACTTAGCTAAGTCATCTCTTATTTTAAGGAAAATTCAAGAAAAGAAAAGAAAATTCTAGAGAAATGGAGGAGGGGAATTATGTGTCTATATCCATATTTTGAGGGACTTATTTATAAATATGGAAAGGTGGTGGAATATATATATATATATAAGTTCATCTTTTAATTCAAGATGAATTGGAGAGAAAGACTTGAAAAAAAAAAAAGAGAAGAGAAAGAACAAGAAGGGCCAATTCGGCCATGAAGGAGGAGAAAGAGAAGATCAAAAATCTTGCCCAAAAATTTTTGTCTCATGGTATTTCTACTAATTCAAAGATGCTCTCCAACATGGTATAATTGTTGAAGCAAGAGAATTACTCTTTGGTGCAAAACTCCAACCTTAGCTAAGTTGAGAAGTTGTGAAGAAAAGGTAAGGATTCATCTCCTTGTTATGTTATGAATGGTTTGGTATGTTGTAGTATGTGGGAAAGAATGAAATTTATAAGAAAATATGGAATGTTGTGTGTAGCCGTGTATATGTAGCATGATATAGAAGTGACAAACTAATTTATTTAGCATGTTTGGAGTATGTATTATAGATGGTTTGTGCATGTTTGGTATGTAGAAATGAATGGACTTCATGGAAATTTTGCATGTTAAGGGCTAGGCCGTGTGGGGGCTGTTTGGGGTGAAATATAATGAACTCATTTTATATGGTATTTTGGTCATTGATTGTTGTAGATTATGTGGTGAAAATGAAGGTTGATGACTCCAATGGAAATTATAATTGTTGTGGGCTGATTTGGAGCATAACGCAATTTTAATATAGTCACTTGAGTGGATGAAAATGATGTTGGTAACTTATGGAATTGTTGATATAGTTTATGAGTTTGAAAGAAATAAATGTATTGTTGAATGTTCTTATTGAATTGGAAGGTGTTGGGTAAAGTAGTATGTTGATTGAATCATTTTGGAAGTCATATGAATTGAATTGAATATGAGTTGAATGTTGCTAGTAAAATTGTTGGCATTGTTGTTGTTGTTGTGGCCGAGTTCCATTCTCGGGTTGTTGTTGTTGAAATGGGCCGAGTTAGAATCTCGGGGATGGCGCATTTACGGGGGAAATCTTTGCCCGAAATTTTGGTAGGCAAGTGTTATTTTGAGAATTCACCTTTAGATGCTCAAGTTAACATTTGGTAAATGTGACCAATATGTAGATTACGGCGAACTTGGAGCTTGAATTTGGAGGAGCGTAAGAAGTGGAAAAAGGTATGTAAGACTTTATTTCCTTTCTTTGGCATGTCTTAGACGTGTAGGCTTGATTTCGCGCCTCGGGGACTTTCCTAACTCTAGAAATCTATGGTTGAAATTTCCTACTATTCACTCAGTAGAATTGAACCCAAAGCTCACGAAAAGTGAAAGGAAGGTCTAAACCCCCTAGAACTTGCAAGAATAAGACTCGATTACCCTAAGACTCCCCTACGTAATATCACGGAACGTATTACACGTAAGTTGTGTACGCCGCCTCATTCGACCGAGGCGGGCCCACTATTCCCGGATTCCCCCTTATTGTTTCATTAAGTTTATTTCCGTACTATAGTCAATGAAGGTTTTTGATCGTCATTCCGACTACAAAACAATAACTATTTTAATTTAACCCTTGATCCCAAAGCGTGATTTTTCTTCCTAAAAGTTTACAAATGTTTTCCAAAATATTCGTTTTTCTTCAAAAACCAAGTTTTACAATATTGAAAGCCTTAAAGACTAAGACAACGATTATGGTTCTATGATGATAATGATGATGCTAGAGGTGAGAAAAAGTATGATGATCGTTTTCCTAAGATTCCCAAGTACACGAAATACTTGTCTTGTGACCCTATTCTACGTTGTTCATGATGTTGCTTTTCATTGATAGTCTCGCCTTAAAATACTCGTTCCTTCAAGGTGAGACAAAGCGATTCGGTCAATCCATAATGTAATCGGAGGTTACCGACCTTACGTCACTCCGATAGACACACGACTTTCCTTGGGCTCCCACGCATTTGTTTATATAATAATGTACATAATACGATATTGATGAATGTATTTGTGTGCATGTATATGTGGGGAATGGGGAGGGCAACCGTGTCCCCCGATTCACTGGCTTATCATCCGGACGCGGGATGCCGGACGCGGGATTTATGGGAGAGCCGTACGCGGCGTACGTTTCGTGATATATATTCATATATAATATGATATACTTGGGACAACGGTGGGGAGGGGGGTGGGAGAGCCGATGAAATCGGCGTGAATCGTGAAAAAAAAAAAGTACCGTTTTCCGAAAAGTATCTGTTTTCTATATACAAAAAAAAAAAAAAAACACCGTGTTCAGAAAAAAGGAAAAAGCTAGGCATGCATGGCCTCCGCCCTGAGTGGCACTCACAGGTACAGGTTACTCCTTTATCCTATGACACTTGTCTATGTTTTCATACGGTATTACACGCACTGAGTTACGATTTTATACATGATATGCTCTACGCTTTTACTATCTTTATTCGCATCGTTCTGTCTTACATACTCGATTACATTGTTCGCACCGACCCCTCTTCTTCGGGGCGCGTTCATGCCGCGCGTGTACACCCGGACGGATCGAAGTTAACATAGAAGATGTTCCGGCGAAGTTGGCAAGCTCCATTTGGCCCGGAGCGTAGCCGAGTCGAGTACACGTGCCGAATTTCTGATTACGGTTAGAGACTTTGCGGACGAGTCGTGGGTTGTGGGAGTCGATTTGCATTATGACATGAGTTTTGTATAGCTACATATTTTAATTGATTTAAAGACAATGAGAGAGTCTTATTATATAAGAGTAATCTTATTAAATACGTTTGCTTTAAAGTTTCAAAAAAAAATTCAGTACATGGTAAGAGTCAGCGGGTTCGCTCGACTCCGGTTACGGGGTCGGGTGCCCATCACACCCCAGTGAGATCGGGGTGTGACAAACTCTGAGGATTAACCGCTCTGATACCACTTTTGTCACCACCCAACCCCGTAGACCGTGACTAGTGCCCGAGCTGGACACTCGTATACACCTGTTATCTATAGTCATACACTACTAGCATGAACGAACTGATATAAGTATAGAGACAAGACGTATGCATATCAAAGCTACCCATCTCCTGAAGGGTTACAACCTTTAACAGTTAATATCGCACAAAAGCCGGCAAGGCTGTCATATATATATATATGTATAGGGGAACGTCCCAACAAAACATAAGCCGAGAAGGCTACCTTCGTACACAGCTGCCATAATAAACATATATCTACGCAAGCCGGCAAGGCTGCCACTACAAATGGGTATGCCCCAAACACAAGTCATGTCCACACAACGAAACATCAACTACACACGGACCCACACATGTGACCACAGACCTCTAAGAGTGACAACGACATCATATGACGGGACAGGGCCCCGCCGTACCCTGAACAACAACATATATACATATCAAAAGGCTATACCACGACGCTAGGCTCCGGAACAAAGGAGCACTCCGAAATAGCTGAGTAGATATCCTACGCTGGCGGATCTCCGAAACGAGTGTCTGTACCTGCGGGCATGAAACGCAGCCCCCCGAAGAAAGGGGGTCAGTACGGAATATGTACTGAGCATGTAAAGCATGGCAACAGAAAACGAGGTCATAACCGAAGTAAGGAGTACAGAAAGTGGGCATAATAACCAGAATACCAAAATGCTTGCATCTAAAACACAAATCCTACATCAGAGGTACAGAAGACAAATATAATAATCAGAATGCCAAAATACTTACTCCTGAAATACAAATCATGCATGTCAATGTCATGTATCATATCTGGCCCACAATGGAACTGAGTGACATAAGCGAATAATCATCATGTTCATATCGTAACACATCATAATATCATAACTTACCATATGAGATGACATTAACCGATGTGGGATTCGCCTAAACCAATGTGGGATTGGCCTAAACCAGTGTGGGATTGGCCTAAACCAATGTGGGATTGGCCTAAACCAATGTGGAATTTTGCCTCATCATTGGGTTTGCCCCACCATTGGGTTTGCCCCACCACCGGCTCTGATGCCAACTGATCACACTCCATAATACATATGCACATCATAGAACGTGTCCCGGCCCTCTAATGAGGGACTCGGTGAATAATATAGTAAGCATGCGCAGAATAATAAGCAACCACATAAATGCAATTTATCTTTTGAGACTCGATAAATAAGTAACTAACCAGCTCTAAAGTATTGGAGTAATAATCATATTCAATTCTTTCCAACTTTCATCACAAGTCATAGCAAGGGACGTTTCAACTTTCATGTACATGTGTCAATTTCCATGATGTAGTTTTTGAAAGTCGAGTATGCTTCTATTCATGCCATTCTTTCTAAGAGTAGGAACTTCTATACATCACTCATTAGTCAATCCTGTAGTAGACTCGTGACAATAGCAATAAAGGAATATAGAATCATAAGTCATGCATGGAACTAGAGAATAGAATTTACCCCAAGGTTCATATCATTTCATACTTACGTCTAGGACATGCCAAAAAGAAAGAAGGAATAGGCTTTACGTACCTTTAGCGTTTAGTCGTATTATAACTTGTACTTGCTGCCCAGTAGTACCTTATCCTATAACGATATATCAAAACTACGATTAGGTTACGAGGGAATTCCGGACAGCCCGTACATTACTCAAAAACAGTCCGACCAACATACTATATAACTCGCAGCTTCCAACTTCATCCAACCAACAACAAGATGTTTAGCAACAATGTTCGTATAATCGCAAGAATTCATATTAGCAACATCTTAACTCCTACAACAGCCCACAACAACTTGAACTCCAAATTTTTAACCATATAATATCCCTACTCCTATTTATAGAAATCACAACAATCAAATTAACATTCAAGACGAGTTAATTCCTTCTTTTTACCAAAACAGTCCACGGTTTGGACTGTTTCTATACTTCCACATAAATCGTTCCTTTTTCCCCTAAATTCACATATACACAAGGCATACAATATACCACAATGTCCCTAACAACAACAATCAAAACTTGGCACAAAACAGTCCATAAACTCCCCTAAAACAGTCCCCTTACACGGCTTCAATGCCATTCCTACAACTTCATGATTTTCACTCGTTTATCCATACTACAACACCTTCAATCCACTTCCAATACATGTACAAGAAGACTAAACATGATTCCATTAAAGTCTACAACACACGGCTCATTTAAACTTTAAGAAAACAGCCCAATTCTAACATGCACATCATAAACCCACTTCTACAATCTTTGTTCAATTACATATGTTGACACACATTTATTTTACCAACAATACATGCAAAATGGAACCAACCATGGCTTCACCAAGCTCACGGCTCACCCTCAAGTCCAACCACAACAACAATCCAACAACAACATGCATGAATTATACATTCAAATCATCATACAACACAAGAACAATGATCATTCTTACCTTGCAACTTGTCCTTCAACCTAGGCCGAATCTTCAACTCTATTGAATACTACACCTCCTTGTCTCTTCCCAACAACTACTACACGTTCTTATACACTTGATGAGGAGTTAATTTGATGGAGAAACTAGATTTTTGGATCAATTTGGAGGAGGGTGTTCTCGGCCAGCTTGTAGCCGAGAGCCTCTCTCTCTATCACTAAATTTTTGCACTTTGCAATGTTGAAATGAAAGTGAACTGAATTGTGAATCAGAAATTTCCCTTTTATATGCAATCCACAAGGTGGACATGTGTCCCACCCAAGCCTTTAGCCAATAATAGTTGGCCAATTCACAAGTGGGGCCCACACGGCCACTTAGGCTTCACTAATGGTGTAATTAAGTTCTTAATCTCACTTAGTCATCCAATCTTGGTCAATTGATCCTTATTCTCCAATAATTTTCTTATACCAAACGAAATCCATAGGCAACTTGTGCATAGAAACGAAATCGGGAGGTGAAAACCCTTACCGGGAACCCTAAAACAGTTTTGTCTTTAACTTGTCGCACTTAGCTTTATAATGTCCCAATGTAAGATACGGGACATAACAGAAACACTATAAGTTTATGGTTCTTGATGATCTTATGATATTATTGATCTTTATCTCGTGATTATTGATTTTTCCTTATGGTTATTGATCTCATTTTATGGAAGATGATCTCATCTTATGGTTATTGTTCCTTCAAGGTGAGATATGTTTATGATGATAGTTCCATAATGATAATCGGAGGTTTACCGACGTTATGTCACTCCGATGAAATTATAGCCTTTCTTTTGGGCTCCCATGCATGCTTTATAATATATGTAGCTATTTTCTCACACCGAGCCGCGCTATAGCCGGTCGGGTACGGCACCTATTGTGCACACCACTGCAGTTGGGTGCGGATAACACCGAGCCTTATTATGGCCAGGTACGGATGACACCGATCCTATATGGCCGGCTACAATATTATGATATATCTGTGTATGAATTTTTTTTGTCACACCCTAATTTTCGATAGGGCATGATGGGCACCCGACCCTTACTTAGGGCCGAGCGAATCCACTGACTCTCGTGATACTCATAACCATACTGAGCCCGCAAAACATGACATAAGTACATAAGGAAATTTTTTTCCGAAAACAAACATGCCTTTCAGCTTATCAAATCAAATAAAACCTGTACCGTATGAAATCTGTAATATAAGGCATTCTGATACATCGGCTTATAGAGCCGCTTACATGACTGACACATTATACACATGACTCTGTCTGGAAAGTCTCTAACATAACCCAGGATACCATAACACACATATACTCTGACTCGGCAACACTCCGGGAAGAAATGGAGCTCGCCAATCCAGCTGGGATATCTTCTACTAATATCCTCGGCTCATCTGTATGTACCTGCGCGGCATGAAACGCAGCTCCCGAAGAAAGGGGTCGGATGCGAATATGTGCGAGCATGTAAAGCATAAAAGACAGAAAACGAGGTCATAACCGAAGTAAGGAGTACAGAAAGTGAGCATAATAACCAGAATACCAAAGTGCTTGCATCTGAAATACAAATCGTACATAAAAGGTACAGAAAACAAATATAATAATCAGAATGCCAAAATGCTTACTCCTGAAATACAAATCATGCATATCAATGTCATGTACCATATCCGGCCCATAAGGGGACTGAGTGACATAAGTAAATAATCACCTCGTACATATGCATGTATAGCGTGTCCCGGCCCTCCAGTGAGGGACTCGATAGATGAGGTTATATAATCATCATGCATAGCCATCATATCATCATATACATATATACCGTACCCGGCCCTCTAGTGAGGGACTCGGTGAACAGAATCATAATATCATCATGTTATCATATCATCATGTCATCATATATCATATCATATCATATATCACATGCGGTCCATAATGGGACCCGGCGGACAGAACGTGGTCGCCACTCCATCTTTGGCGCCACAACACATCATACTTCAGAATATTGTATACCTCCGAACACATCATACACCATATCACATCATACTTCGTATCACATCATACTTCGTAACACATCATACTTCGTATCACATCATACTTCGTAACACATCATACTTCGGAAAACACATCATACTTCAGAAATCACATGATACTTCGGAATCACATCATACTTCAGAATATAGCAAAGTGCACACAATAACATACCGGCCCGGGACTCGACGAAAGAGGTAATAATAGAATGCACGAGTAGAATCGTGAGAAACTATATGCAATTTAAAACATTCACAAAGACTCAATAGAGTAATCAAAATGAACTATCATTTACAAACCAGACAATAGCCAAATCAAGTTTCTTCCGAATGTCACTCGGGTACATATCAAATAGACCTTTAGAAATCATAGTTAAGTATCAAATCATATGCATAACAAAATCCTTATTTCAGACTTAACAAATAAGTAAGTAACCATACTCGGGGGTCGAAATGATAGCCACATTAAGTCCTTTCAAAAATAGGTCGTTAGAACCAAACATCGAAAAGTCTCGGGGGCCCACGGACAGGCATCAAACCAATCCGAGCCCGCCTATGAAAATTAAAGTCATTATACATTATGGGATCATTTACGAGCATATCAAAGCAATCCGGTTCTGTCTATGAAAGTTACGGACATTTTAGACATAGGATCCTTTAGGAACAAAACCGTCTATACAACATTTTGAATCCAATCATATCAAAGACATAAGGACAATATTTCTACTATATTAAGAATACCAATATCAAGAGATTAATAGGAATCGTAACCATGCTAGGATTTTACGAATAGAATTACCCCCAAAGCTCATAACATATCATAATTTACTTGCGTCTAGGACATGCCAAAAGAAAAGAAGGATAAGCTTTACATACCTCGTTTGCTTCCTAAGCTAATCCAAACTCAAGTCTCGGTTTCTCAAAATCTACAACAACGTCATTAGACACCAAACATTAGCCATAGGCACCTCGGAATCCAATTCTAAGCTCGCACTTTATTTACAGAAATTTGGGCAGCATTTCCCCTATAAACTCAGCATCCCCGAGAATTCAACTCGGTCAAATCTTCAACAACAAAACCAACAAGCATACTAACAACATCAATAATCAATTGCAAGCGCATCCTAACATTAATAACTCTTTTCTACATAATTCACCAACATTCCATTCAACTACATACATTCAAGTCAATATTGACGCTTACATATTCAAATATTAATCCGAGATCATTCAAACAAGATTCAAGAATATTTCCAACAATTCGCACAATGATCGAAACAACCCAACCATTATACCATGGCAACCGAAACCTTCCACTTCCATAGGAACCACGACAACACATTTCTTTCTTCAAAATTCACAAACTACGCCAACGAGCCATACTTTAACAACATTATTATTATAAATACAAGAAACTATACTAGAGTCACATTAGTTCTAAAACATCCCAACAACAACCACACTTCAATTTGAATCATTTAACTTTCATTTTACAACATAAAATCCACAACACAACATCCTAAACATACCAAATGAAATTAGTTCTTCACTTCTACACTACACCACACATACACGGCCACAACACAACACCATATTTCCATGAACCTCATTCATTTCTATATTTCACAACATGTACAAATCATCCCTAAAACACATAAAGAAGATTAAACCTCATCTTTTCCCTTCAACTTCTTTATTCGGCTAGACTTGTTCATGGCAACAACGAACGATTTTCTTGCTCCAACCACTACTCCACATTAACGAGGACCTTCCAATTGGTGGAGAAACTAGAAGAAAAATATTTTTTCTTGATCAACTTCCATGGTGCCATGTTCGGCCACCATGGCCGAATATTACCCTTCATTTTTTTTTCTCCAAGCTTCATGAATTTTCTAAGGGGTGGAAAGATGAATATCAATGATCTTATTAGTCATCAATGTGTACATATATAATTCACACAAGTGGACCCACGACCCACTCCCTCCACACGGCCACATAGGGCCTTCATGAAATTTTATTTTCACTTCTAGCCCCCTACAAATGTAAAGTGAGCACATGCACCCTCTCATGGCTTCAAGCAATTGGCCAACCATGCGTGGGACCCACACCAACCCATGGTCACATGGCCATTTGGCCATTCCATGAAATAAAAAATTTTCCAACTTTTAGCCCCCAATTTCCCTCAATATTTCCATCCAATAAAATTATAAGCAACTTGTGCATTAAAACAAAATCGGAAATAGCCTTATCCTTAACTTATCGCAACCGACCTAAAATATTCCAACGCATAAAATACGGGATATAACATCCTTCCCCCCTTTAGAACATTCGTCCTCGAATGTTCAACTAATCGCATAAGGTCTTGTAAGGATCTCGGGGGGGGGGGGGGTTTCCTTTATTGCCACGGCATGCAATCTCATCTACCAATCATGTTTCTTCTTCATCTCCTTTTCAGCTTCTCAAGTTATCTCATTCCTGTTATTATTCCACCACAATACCCTAACAAAAACCACGTCTTTAGTACGTAACTTTTTTGTTCTTACACTTGCTATTATTTCCGTTATCATATAACCCTTATTCCAAACTTCTCCTACAGAACTTGATAGCCTTCCTTATTCGTTCCATAGCTTGTTTTTGCGTCTCACACTTGCCTTTATATTCTAGCTACACAGATCGCATCATAGCTTTGGCCACTTTCTCGCTAGGCTTTACTTATTTTCGTATCAATCCTTATTATGTCCTGTTAGTATTCGATCCCATAGTGTAACACTTCTTAACTTCTTACCCTTTCTGGTCAATCTTATCCTTAATATCTCACAGGCTGTCTTTTCAACACACTCATATCCGTCACACTTATTTTTCTCTATACTCCAGTCCTAGTCATACTATTACTTCTTCCAACGATAAACTCGTTATAATTTATCCCTGCTTAACAGTTCAGTTGGTACCTTAAATAACTCTCTATCAAGGTTTTTGACCTTTCTAAATCGTCTCTTAGTATCATAAGCCCTTTCCAATTTCTTTTATCATATCGATATCGGCCTTCTAATTATTATTATTCTCACTTCAACAATCTGCTTCTTTCCCAATATCAGCCGTACTCGTAGCTTAGTCAAATCTTATGATTACTATTGGCACGACCTTTCAAGACATATTACTAATCTATACCTCATTTTCTCTTTATTTCCGGGAGAATTTTGGCAGAGTTTCCTCTGTATTTCTTACTATCTCAAAACCTGCACGCAGGAAATACCAACAATGCCTCACAGGGGCAATACACACATATACATATCACGGCCACACAGGGCTCCCAATACCAACAACAGTATGAGGATGATGAACTTACCTCGTGTGTCCAACTCGAACTACACCTGTTACATTTTCCTGTTTACTTTCCTTTTCAGTTTTCAACTTGTATTTCAATCGTACTTCAATATCTTACCCGACATATATCTTCCATACCTTTGCTTACCTGCATGCTTTGTAACTTCCAATATCATCAATTACTTTCTTCTGTCGATGTCATTCTTCTGCTGCAATCAAAAGTCAGGGTAAGGAATCTCATTTCCTATGACTTGGTTCTATGGCACGATCTCAGATGTGAAAGAAGAGTAACCACCCTAGATGCCCCGTAGCCTCCTGTTTATAAATGTGGCGCGCTTCACACCATAAACTTGGGACTCTCGGACACGACTTTGCGGTACAACCCCTAGGACGAACTGCTTCGATACCAATTTGTCACACCCTAATTTTCGATAGGGCATGATGGGCACCCGACCCTTACTTAGGGCCGAGTGAACCCGCTGACTCTCATGATACTCATAACCATACTGGGCCCGCAAAACATGACATAAGTACATAAGGAAAATTTTTCCGAAACAAACATGCCTTTCGACTTTATCAAATCAAATAAAACCGTACCGTATGAAATACGTAATATAAGGCATTCGATACATCGACTTATAGAGCCGCTTACATGACCGACACATTATACACATGACTACGTACGCAAAGTCACTAACATAACCCGGATACCATAACACACATATACTCGACTCGGCAACACTCCGGAAGAAATGGAGCTCGCCAATCCGGTCCGGGACATCTTCTACTAATATCCTCGGCTCATCGTATGTACCGCGCGGCATGAAACGCAGCTCCCGAAAAGGGGGTCGATTAGAATATGTACCGAGCATGTAAAGCATAAAAGACGTAAAAACGAGGTCATAACTGGAAGTAGGGAGTACGAAAGTGAGCATAATAACGAGAATACCAAAGTGCTTGCGTACGAAATACAAATCGTACATAAAAGGTACGTAAAACAAATATAATAATCAGAATGCCAAAATGCTTACTCCTGAAATACAAATCATGCATATCAATGTCATGTATCATATCCGGCCCATAAGGGGACTGAGTGACATAAGTAAATAATCACCTCGTACATATGCATGTATAGCGTGTCCCGGCCCTCCAGTGAGGGACTCGGTAGATGAGGTTATATAATCATCATGCATAGCCATCATATCATCATATACATATATGCCGTACCCGGCCCTCTAGTGAGGGACTCAGTGAACAGAATCATCATGTTATCATATCATCATGTCATCATATATCATATCATATATCACATGCGGTCCACAATGGGACCCGGCGAATAGAACGTGGTCGCCACTCCGTCTTTGGCGCCACAACACATCATACTTCAGAATATTATATACCTCCGAACACATCATACACCATATCACATCATACTTCGTATCACATCATACTTCGTAACACATCATACTTCGTAACACATCATACTTCGAAAAACACATCATACTTCAGAAATCACATCATACTTCGGAATCACATCATACTTCAGAATATAGCATAGTGCGCACGATAACATACCGGCCGGGACTCGGCGAAAGAGGTAATAACGAGAATGCGCGAGAGAATCGTGAGAAACTATATGCAATTTAAAACATTCACAAAGACTCAATAGAGTAATCAAAACGAACTATCATTTACAAACCAGACAATAGCCAAATCAAGTTTCTTCCGAATGTCACTCGGGTACATATCAAATAAACCTTTAGAAATCATAGTTACGTATCAAATCATATGCATAACAAAATCCTTATTTCAGACTTAACAGATAAGTAAGTAACCATACTCGGGGGTCGAAATGATAGCCACATTAAGTCCTTTCAAAAATAGGTCGTTAGAACCAAACATCGAAAAGTCTCGGGGGCCCACGGATAGGCATCAAACCAATCTGAGCCCGCCTATGAAAATGAAAGTCATTATACGTTATGGAATCATTTACGAGCATATCAAAGCAATCCGGTTCTGTCTATGAAAGTTACGGACATTTTAGACATAGGATCCTTTAGGAACAAAACCGTCTATACAACATTTTGAATCCAATCATATCAAAGACATAAGGACCATATTGCTACTATATTAAAAATACCAATATCAAAAGATGAATAGGAATCGTAACCATGCTCGGATTTTACGAATAGAATTACCCCCAAAGCTCATAACATATCATAACTTACTTGCGTCTAGGACATGCCAAAAGAAAAGAAGGATAAGCTTTACATACCTCGTTTGCTTCCTAAGCTAATCCAAACTCAAGTCTCGGCTTCTCAAAATCTACAACAACGTCATTAGACACCAAACATTAGCCATAGGCACCTCGGAATCTAATTCTAAGCTCGCACTTTATTTACAGAAATTTGGGCAGCATTTCCCCTATAAACTCAGCATCCCAGAAAATTCAACTCGGCCAAATCGTCAACAACAAAACCAACAAGTATACTAACAACATCAATAATCAATTGCAAGCGCATCCTAACATTAATAACTCTTTTCTACATAATTCACCAACATTCCATTCAACTACATACATTCAAGTCAATATCGACGCTCACATATTCAAATATTAATCCGAGATAATTCAAACAAGATTCAAGAATATTTTCAACAATCCGCTCAATGATCGAAACAACCCAACCATTATACCATGGCACCCGAAACCTTCCACTTCCATAGGAACCACGACAACACATTTCTTTCTTCAAAATTCACAAACTACGCCAACGAGCCATACATTAACAACATTATAATTATAAATACAAGGAACTATACTAGAGTCACATTAGTTCTAAAACAGCCCAACAACAACCACACTTCAATTTGAATCATTTAACTTTCATTTTACAACATAAAATCCACAACACAACATCCTAAACATACCAAATGAAATTAGTTCTTCACTTCTACACTACACCACACATACGGCCACAACACAACACCATATTTCCATGAACCTCATTCATTTCTACATTTCACAACATGTACAAATCATCCTAAAACACGTAAAGAAGATTAAACCTCACCTTTTCCCTTCAACTTCTCTATTCGGCTAGACTTGTTCATGGCAACAACGAACGAGTTTTCTTGCTCCAACAACTACTCACGTTAACGAGGACCTTCCAATTGGTGGAGAAACTAGAAGAAAAATAATTTTTCTTGATCAACTTCCATGGTGCCATGTTCGGCCACCATGGCCGAATATTGCCCTTCATTTTTTTTCTCCAAGCTTCATGAATTTTCTAAAGGGTGGAAAGATGAATAGAAATGATCTTATTAGTCATCAATGTGTACATATATAATTCACACAAGTGGACCCACGGCCCACTCCCTCCACACGGCCACATAGGCCCTTCATGAAATTTTATTTTCACTTCTAGCCCCCTACAAATGTAAAGTGAGCACATGCACCCTCTCATGGCTTCAAGCAATTGGCCAACCATGGGTGGGACCCACACCAGCCCACGGCCACATGGCCATTTGGCCATTCCATGAAATAAAAAATTTTCCAAATTTTTTTAGCCCCCAATTTCCCTCAATATTTCCATCCAATAAAATTATAAGCAACTTGTGCATTAAAACAAAACCAGAAATAGCCTTATCCTTAACTTGTCGCAACCGACCTAAAATATTCCAACGCACAAAATACGGGATATAACATTTTTTTAAAAAAAGGAAAGCATGCATGATATCAACCTTAAGAGGCATTCAGTTGTACAATTTTTCTCTTTTATCTCTTGTTACTTCTATGTCTTTATTATGTTGTTATTCATGCCTTACATACTCAGTACATTATTCGTAAAGACATCCTTTTATTTGTGGATGCTACGTTCATGCCCGCAGATAGACAAAGAGATGGATCAGACCCTATAGCTGCTTCCTCAGCATTTGTATAGGAACACTCCACTTGCTCCGGTCTTTGCAGTTCAATTGGTACTATTATTTTGTGTATATATATATGGGCATGGCGGGGTCATATCCCTTCCTTATGGTGTTATGCACTCCATGTAGAGACTCGTAGACAGTTATGCACAGTTAGAGGTTCTATGGCCATCTCAGTCTACACCTTGTTGAATCATCATAATTTGATAGCCTTGTCGGCTTGTGTTAGCTTTTGGGCTTGTGTCCCTTACAGATTATGATATTTATGAGTTAGCTTTATGGCCCACTCAGATATTACTATGAGATGTACGTTTTGCGGTGCTCGATAGGTTGGCTACTAGGCGCCCGTCATGGCCCTCGTTAGGTCAGCATTACAAAAGTGGTATCAGTTCCTTCCTAGGGTTGTCTATGAGTTGTGCACTGGTCGGTCTTATTTATGGGTGTGCGGTGCACCACACCATCTGTTGAGGTCGTACGACATTTAGGAAGATTGACCTTTTCTTTCTCATCTTAGATCGTGCGATAGAGCCATGTTATAAGAATTTCTTTTTTTTTTATTCCTAACTGTGCATTGTTATTTCAATAATGCTTGTGACGAGGAAAGCTTCAGCAGCCAGAAAGGCAAGTCAGTGGCAGGTAGGAGAACTGGACGGGTATCGCTTGTAGATGTAAGGGAAGGCGAGTCCCTAAATGAGGCTCCATCTCTGTCCTCTCATACTCCGCCCACTCCCGGAGGGAGCGCCAGAGAGCTCCGGCCCCGCTCACTCCCGGCGTCCCGGTTCCTCCACCGGATGCCTCGGCTGTGGAGATAAGAGAGGCTATTCAGTTGTTGACCTAGTTAGTAGTCGCTCAGGCCCAGCGTCAGGGTATGAGTTATGGTGATAGAGCTGTTAGTGCCAGTGTTTAAGATTTTATTAATCTAGACCCTCCAAAATTCTTTGGGTTGAAATCAGATGAGGACCCGCAGATCTTTATATATGGGATGTTGAGGACGTTGCGGGTGATGCATGCTTCCAAGCTGAGTCAGTGGAGTTGGCTTCCTATAGACTACGGGATGTTGCCGTTCATTGGTATGAGACTTGGGTATCGTCCAAAGGGGTTAATGCACCTCCACCCATATGGTAGGAGTTCGTAGATGCCTTCCTTCGACATTATTTAGTGCCAGAGTGATATGATCCAACTTAGCACACTTCATTTCAAGACGTACATTCAAGGATGAGATATGAGACTTCAAGCTCTACAAGCTACATGGAAGATGAGAAAGTCGTTTGAGGCCTTTGGAGCTCTACCAAGCCACCGCAAGATGGATTATGATGTGTGGAAGGTGGCTTGAGAGTTGATTGAAGAAGAAGCTACTAGAAAGGGACCAAATGCGCAAAGTGGCCAAACGTGCAAACAGGACGTTTACGTAAATTCACACTTTCGTAAACTTAGACAAGATCGGGAGTTGGCTATTTGTGCAAAGAAGTTTATGCTTGCAAGAAGGCCATGCATGCAAGGATGATTAGAGGGTCATCTATGCAAGGAGGGGCGTGTTTGGCCATTGAAGGCCAATTCTTGAATTGAAGACTACAATAAGAAAGCTAGCCAAACAAGGCCCTTACTTCATTAAGGGTAGCATTGTAATTGCCTATTAGTCTTCTTTACTTAGCTTGTATATATAGCTCGTATTTCATTTCATTACCTATATTTTGATGATGAATATTTGAGAGATACTCATATTTTGAGTGATAGATTATTAGGTAGATTCTAGGGCTATTTTAGTTATTATAATGGTGGATTCTATTATTGGTCTTTGAACCTTTAATTCCATTGATTTCATGAAGAGTTGTTCATTTGTAGATTCATTTGAATCACTCCTTCCTTGATTTCAAATAGTATAGGTTCTTTTAGGATTGAACTATATTGGGAGGTGTTGGATTTAATATATCCAAAGTTGCCCAAAAATTCACCCTAATTGGGCCTTGCTTTTATCCTCTTTTCTCGTCCCTTTTCTTCAATTCTCATCCCAATTTCTTGTTATCTTTTAATTCCGTGTTTTATTGTTGAATTGGTGTTATTCCCCAATTCAAATCGTATCATTTGGTATCAGAGCATAAGTTAAGAGATTGTTCCTACAATTTCTAATCCTAGACTCAAAATCTGAAAATTAAAAAAAAA
The DNA here is from genome assembly GCF_029784015.1 of Lycium ferocissimum. Taxonomy (NCBI): domain Eukaryota; kingdom Viridiplantae; phylum Streptophyta; class Magnoliopsida; order Solanales; family Solanaceae; genus Lycium; species Lycium ferocissimum. The sequence goes on from NW_026725621.1 coordinate 57,759, forward strand.
ATTCAAAAATTCTAAAAAAAAAAATGAAAATTGGTTTTATGTTGTTTGTTTGTTGGATTTGAGGTTGAATCTGTATTTGTTGCCATCTGTAATCTCTAAATTCGAAGTTTGAAGTGGTTTGGTGAAGTTTGGAGTAGTTCGCCATTATTGAACTTGAAGGTTTTTGAAGAACAATTGGGGTTTAATTGATTCGACCAAAATTTTGTTGTTGTTGTTTGTTGATTTTGATATTAGATATGTTTGTTGGTGTGGAAAACCCTTGGAAACGAAATTTGAAGAGATTTGGAAAGGGTTTGTGATTTTCACCATTGAAGGACCTTCAAATGCTTGAAATTCAAAAAGTGGGTTTATTGATTAAGGGTTCAATTGGTGAAATTAACTATTGGGCTTTGTTCTTGTCACGACCCAACCCCGTAGGCCGTGACTAGTGCCCGAGTTGGGCACCCAAACGCATTCATCAAACCCGAATCACACACAGCTGGCTTATGCACATATGAATATCAAACGTCGTCTCAAACACAACCATACGCATACATAGATAGCGAGGCTATCGATAGCACGACGGACCAAAATATATACATGCGAGCCGACAAGGGGCCCACGAGCGAATAGGTTCGCCCCCCAAAACATTTATCATACGAACACACCTGTACGGAGTAGGCACATAACCCACATATCGTCTACGGGCCTCTAAACAAACCAACGGAATCATATGACGGGACGGGGGCTGTGCCCACAGACACACACACGCGCGTATGCAACGAACGAGTATGCCCCAAGATGTACGGAAGCTCCCGGGATAAAGGAGCACTCCAACAAGCAGGATAGGTCTCTCCTAAGGCGGCGGATCGCCAATGCAGGCGTACGGCCACTGCCGGGCATGAAGCACGGCCCCCCCCGAAGGAGACGTGCAAGCATATGCGAGTATGCAAAGCGGAAAATACGATAAACAAATACACGAGTCACTGCATAAAACGGAAGTACCGAAAGTGAGTACATTTCCAAAATGCCAAATGATTATTTTCAAAATAGAAAGCATGCAAAGGGCACGAAAAATATGATTATGCCTTTGTCGATGCCGCCATAACACGGCATAACACGGCAAGGTTTCAAATCTCCGTACAACCCCGAACGTAACACATCATCACAACACATCATAAAGCATAGGCCGTATCAAAGATCGCTCCATAAACGAACCCGCCCCATGCGAGGTCTCGGGAACCGTAACACAGATAACACCGGAATATATCATAGTGCGCACGACAACATAACCGGCCGGGAACCGGTGAAAGATGCACCAACAACACGCACGAGCGAGGAGTCGTGAGTAACCATATGCATAAAATCGTTATCATAAGTTCAAAAAGTAAGTAAAATGACCATACTGGGGATCGGAAAAAATCGTCATACCAAACTCTTTCAAACGTCATCGAAAAGTACAAAGGAAGGTCGCGGGACCCATGGACGAGTGTCAACCCGAGCCGGCCCGCCTATGGAAAACATATCGTCATCACACGTCATACAACCTCCCACAACGATATCGAGGCAATCCGAGCCCTTAGTCGAAAGTTATGAGCGTTCGTAGTTTCAGCATTGTTTAAGAATAATACTCTTTTTGAAAACCAAGTTTTTATGCAACTTTAAAATCAATTTTTCCAACAACATCAAAACCAATATTTTCTCACATCAACATACGAGTACTAAAAGACAAACGCGAATCATAGACATGCTCGGATTGTGGGAATGGAATTTCCTCGAGGCTCGTATCGTAGCCTATATTCAACTAAGACATGCCAAAAGAAAGAAGAGTTAAGCTTTACATACCTCGCTCGCACAACGCTAATCCAAATCAAATCTATATCTCGAATTCTCCAAGATCTACATAACATCAATAAATACCAACGTCAACCAAGCATTTAGAAGTTCATTTCGAACTAACACATAATCCTACGGAAATTTGGGCAGCACTTCCTTTATAAATGGACCAACCCCGAGAATCTAACTCGGCCAAATTCAACAACACCACAACACCAACAATCATTCCAACAATATCCATAATCAATTCAAACACATTCGAACATTAATAATCCTTCTCCACACATTCCAACAATATTCCAATTATGTTCACTACAACTACGTACATACAAATCAACATGTAATCAAACTAACGCACATTCAATTATCAATCCAAAACCATTCGAACAATATTCAAGAACTCTTAAATAATTCATACAATATTTCCAACAATCCAACAAACACTCCATTCCACCCGAAATGATCCCCAAACCCGAGAACCTCAACTCTAATACATTCCTTGATTTCAAATCTTGATTTGCTCCAACAATCCATACTCTAACCATGTCATTTCCATAAAAATAAAAAATTACACTAAATGCACCAAATCTTCCAAATCAGCCCATAACACTTACAATACCAATTTGAATCATTAAACTCTTATTTCCAACATAGAATCCACATAACAACAACAACCGAAATTCCAAGAAAACTAATTCATTTCTTGACACCCATAAGAGGCCATATTCGGCCAACACACTTATACATACCTCATGATTTTCATTCATTTCAACACTCCACAATAACCAAACATGCCACATAAACTTAATTCATCACTTAGACACACAACATCCATGCACACGCCAAACACCATAGCATGGCTCAACTTCATCATGCTATATCTCATGAATTTCATCCATATTAACATACAACAACACACATAAACCTTCCATAACTCATAAAACAAGATTAGAATTTACCTTTCTTCACAACTCCTCAACTTGTCCAAAGTTGGCCAAAGATGAAAACGAGTAATCCGACGCTTGAAACGACAACTCCACGTTATCAAGCACCCTCCAATTAGTAGATTTGCTTAGGAGAAATAATTTTGGGATGGCTTAATCTTGGTCTTGAAATTGGAAGCTATGGCCGAATGGTTGGGGGTTTTTGCTCTCCAAGTTTCTTGATTTTTCCTAAGTCTTGAGATGATGAATAAATGGTCCCTTTGTCATCACTTATATTTCATATAATATCCAACCATGTGGCCATGGCCCACTCAAAGGTGGCCGGCCACATGGACATGTTTTACTCCCTCCATTTTTTTCAATAATTGGCCATTTTCAAATATTCCATCTTTGGTCCCAATTTTTTCCTAAATGATCCATGTCAATAAAATCATACACACTTAGGTCTTATGACAAAATCGAAGGTCACACGTCCCGACTTCGCACCCCGGAATGGTCCTGACCTTAACTTATCATAGTTAACCCGAATCGTCCCGTCGTTCAAAATACGGGATGTAACAGCTTCTCCTCATCATAGAAAACATAGATCCGAAATTTGAGTAATTTGGATCTAATTTGAATGATCTATCATTTTTGGGTTTTGAAGGTTTGAAGGACTTGAAGAACTTGAAAATGGGTCTTCAAATTTAGGGTGAAATTAAAGCTAATTGGGTGTTGAATCTTGTTCTCTAGGTGAAGGGGATCCTAGATCTAAAAGTTGGTGGCAGAACAAGAAGATTTGAAAGGGTTTTGAATTTGGGTGTTCTTGGCAACATTCATATCTTCATCTTAGTGAAGAAGAAAGCAAAAGGGAAGTTTGAACCAAAATATTTTTCCCAAAGTTGTGAAAAGGTGTTAAAATAGGAAATTACTAGGTTAAGTGGGCCCAAGGAAATCTCAAAATTCATAAAAAGTTGCACAAAAATCGAAGAGGAATAAAAAATTTCGGGAACTCACTGTCACAACTTGCGACTCAAACGCGGGTCGCATGATAACTTTGTGGGACCTCACACCACCGCAGAAAGTTACCTAAGCATCTCCTCTACACCACTTGCAGTGGGCCGTAAGTTGATATTAGTGGTCGCATGTTGCACCTGCGAAGCTACAGTTGGTTCGCAGATTGTGCCGGAAAAAGTGAAAATCAAGTTTTTGATTCAATTCTCATTCCATTTCAATTTCTTTTCGTTTCTTTGATTCTTTTAAATAATTAACAACTTGTAATTGATCCTTACTTGGTTGTTAACTAGTTCTTGAGTGTGTATTTCTTTCGTGCCAATTCTTTTCAAGCTTTTCTCGTTTTAACCTCATTGAAACTTCCTTGGCTCAAGTCCTTTTGCTTTATCGAGTCGTCTGTCTTTTGATTAACAAGAATATATTCCTCTACAAAGTTTAGCAATCTTGTGAATTGATTTGGATTAAAAGGGTTCTTGACCAACTTTGGAACAAGCTTAGGTTGAGAGGTAAGTTTGAGTGCAAATACGAGTGACGTGAGGAGCTTTTTCTACTAATCTTGTTTGCTCGTTTTGTAGGTACACGAAGAGGAGACATAAGGAGAAGGAGAGATAAGGATGTCTTCCGTAGTCTCGGAATCATGTGAAGATGATTTTGAAGGTTATGCCTCTAGCAATGGAGGGTATGACTATGAGGGTGACAGAGGCTATGAGGTAGATGACATGGGATATGAGAATCACAATTTTTACAATGAATATGATGGTTATGGTGCTCATGAGTCGTATAAGGAACATGGTCGATATGATCATAATTTGTACGAGGGTGAAGAATACTACTCCAAGGGCAATTGTGAGGCAACACCTCATGAGGCTTATGAAGAAGAAGGAGTAGATGAGTATGAAGAAGAGTCCCTGCGGTGGATATGAGCATGAAGATCGTCTCATCCTACACGCCATGGACATGGGGGCGAATTGAGGTATGCTCCTTCCTCACACTTTCGAGTGAACTCGGTGAGAACTTGCAAGAATGGGAAGAATATGGTGAAGATGAGCCTATTGGCTATGCACTTCATGGTGAGTATGCTTGTGAAGGTAATGGGAGTGCATATAATTCTTATGAGGGGCCTTCTAATAGGTATTCAGGTGCATCGCCTTGCAATACTTCCTATTCCAAGCAAAATGGTATAAGTGTGTGGATTGGTCCAAGTAAGAGTAGTTCGAGGAGGAGAAGAGATGATACATTTCCTAATCCAAGAAACACAATGAACTATGATTCTTATCCTAATCCGAAGGTGCTATGTTCTCAATATGGCTTTGGTGTGGAGGGTAGGAGGAGAGAAGTGTTGACGAGAGGTGGCCAACTTGTTGGTTATGGAAGTCCTTGTGGTGACTACTCAAGTTCGACATCTTATCCTAGTCCCAAGGTTATAACGACTAATCAAGAAAGTCGGATTCAAGAGATGGGAGATATGCCATCCATAGCAAGTTCATTGGCTATGATCATGAATCAAATATCGGGCTTGACATCAAAGATGGAAGGTATAGGTGGAAAGATGAAAAGTGTGGATGGAAAGTTGAAAGGTATGGATGAACGGATGGAACGCATACACAAGGTGCAACGAATAAAGATGGAGAAGTCTAAGCCTTGTAAAGCGAAAGAGAGGAGTGAAGCGGAGGGTTCCCTTAACCCTTCCAAAGATGTACTTGACACTTGCTCTAACTCCTATGAAATTGAGAGAGAAAAGATTAAGAGGAGTAAGGGAGTGAAAAGTGGAAACTCTAGAGTGCAAAAAGGAGAGGTTGTGAGGAGTGTTGTGAGGGAGTTGTCACAGCCCCATTCTAACCCTTGTAACTTTTCTTTCTTCTCTAGTTGTTTGAAAAATGGTGCATGTATTCTTAGAAGCAAACCGAATGTTGAGTCTCAAACTTTAAAAGTTCAAGAGGTAGTTGAGAGCTTCCCAAAGGAGCAAATGGGCTCCCAAGTTGAGAGCCATGGTAAAGAAGATACTTTGTGTGCACTTCAAGGTAAAAATAGCTAATCTTGACACTCCAATTCTTGTGAACGAGCATGTTGACTTGAGTGTGAGTGATGGCTTAGCCTTATGTGAGCTTAATGAGTCTTTACCTTGTGATGAGCTTAGTTCTATTGTGACAATTGACAATGTGCTTGATATGGGTGATCCAACACTAGTTGATCCCATTGATGATACAAGCCGAGCTTCATCAAGAATATCCACATCAAACCGAGCTAGGGATCACGTCTTTGGAGACTTACTAGGTGCTTGGATTGAAGGCATGAAGCTCAAGAATATGCTAAAATGGAAGTATAGGCCTCATTTGGTTGAAGTAGGGAGAAGAAGGCCTTTTCTCAACTTTTGAGAAGACTACCAACCAAACAAGGGCCTCATGTCACGACCCAACCGGAGGGCCGCGATGAGCACTCGGTGCTAGCCCACCCGAGCACCCCTTAACATACTTATACATCACATCTAGGTAAGCCACATAGTCAAATCATGCTTTTCATTCATCATCATTCTAATCTCATTGGGCAACAACACTTCTATATCATCATTAACAACTATGCCCATATAAATGTACGTAAGCCGACAAGGCTATCAAAATATAGGCCGACAAGGCCGAACATATATGACCATATACACATGTCTACGAGCCTCTAAGAAGAGTACGTCATATCATAACATATGAGCGGGACAGGACCCCGCCGTGCCCATGAATATGTACACAAAAGAATCTATACCAAAAGCTGCAGCTCCGAATGAAATAGAGCTCCGCTACGTAGTCCCTGAGAATATAGCTATGAATCAAGTCTGTCTCCCTGGCCACCTGCGGGCATGACGCAGCGTCCACAAACAAAAGGACGTCAGTACGAAAAATGTACTGAGTATGTAAAGCATGATCAATATCAATATGAAAGCATAATAGGCAACATATGAAATAGCGTAGGATGGGAGATAATAGCATTAGCGTCATAGCAGTTACTTGCTTTCCATAGGGACGTTCCATTTCTATTGCGTATTCGTGTACATACATCCATATCTATACTCATTTACCTTTCGTATCCATATTCGTATTCGTATTCATATTTCTATTCATACTCATGTTCATATCATATACATTACATATACATAGCCCTTACTCGGCATTTACATATTCTTAACATATTCGTACTCATATTGATGTCATATACATAGCATATTCGTACTCATATTGATGTCATATACATAGCATTTATATAGCATACCCAACCACATAGGTTCGGTGTTTCACATACACAGCCTACGAAGGCTCGTTGTCATACCCGGCCCTACCAAGGCTCGGTGGTTGTTCGTATATATATATATATATATATATATATATATATATATATATATATATATATATATATATATATATATATTTTCTACCCGGCCATATAAGTTCGGGGTTCACAACAGCCTCTCATGGGCACACATACATATAAGCTCATATTTATCTTTAGCCTTTTTACTATCGTCATCCATTACATTCTATCCTTAGAGGATTTCTCATCGCATAAGAAACATAGTACAATCGTATCATATTGGGCATCATATGCTTCGTAGCTTCTAGAGATAGGATCATTGGAGAATATCGTAGACTCGTAGAAGGATAATATTTGGCCAAAGAACCATGCCTTATGAAAGAAGGGTTAGCCTTACATACCTTTCCGTGCAACTATTCTATCACTTGTATGTTCTTCTTCAAGGCTCACGTTTCTACCTTCATTAAAGTGCATACTCATATTAGATAATTGATAGCTTAGCATTCATGGCTAATTCTAGAGAAAATCCGACATGTTATATCACGTATTTCGTACGTCGGGATAATCCAAGTCAACTTTGATTAGTTGAGGACAAGACCATTTCGAGATATAAAGCAGAGACTTTTGTTCGCTTTAAAGGCTTGAATTGTGTATGATTTTATTGGTATGGAAATGTTAAGGAAACATTTGGGGTTAAGTTCCATTTTTAGTAAGTACCTTTATTTTTGGAAAGATGAAAATTCAACAAAAAAAAAAAAAAAGGAGAAAGAAAGAAACAAAGGCCATTGTGGCTCTGCCACCTTATGTGGGCCATGGCCACATGGTTGGCTACTAATTGCAATAAAAAAAGATGACCAAGTCATCTTATTTCCTCATCTTCATCACTCTAGAAATTTCAAGAAAATTGGGAGAAAAAAAATAGAGCCCATGTCGGCAAGAAGGAGAAAAAGCTAGACCAAGAATTGATCAAGAAAAAAATTATTTCTTCAATGTAACCAGGTTCACGACATATCTTGAGTTAGACTCCTTCTCCTTGTCGAATCTTGGCATGATTTATGTTTATAAAATAAGCATGCTGACGTTCTGATTATTATATTTGTTTTCCGTACTTCGTATATGATTTTCGGTAAGTGATATGCGTATAATGTATGTGATACCTCACCGAGTCCCTCACTAGAGGGCCGGGTACGATACGTATGTGCGATAATACGGTGATCTGATTATGATACGATTTGGTTTATTGGCATATGTTTATATATGACGAGCGGTTCAAAAGGCAAATTATGTTTTTCCGGTTTCTACACTTATTTCTGTAACCCTCATTCCGGTTTTGATTCCGTTTAATGTATTACCTGCTTTACATACTCAGTACATATTCCGCGACCCCTTTCTTCGGGGGCTGCGTTTCATGCCCGTGTGCATGTGTACTCGTTTGGGTGAGCCGTCGCTTTAGACTCCCGTCGGGCCTATTTTGGAGTGCTCCTTTGTCCTGAGCCCACATTTGGCGACTCTTCTCGTTATGTATATGTTTGCGTATGTTTATTCTAGGTACGGCGGGGCCCCGTCCCGTCAGGCGCATTCGTTATTACTCTGTAGGCCCCGTAGACATATACGTGGGTTGTGGGTAGCACTGTTCAGTTATGTTTGTGTTCTGTACATTCCCAAATTATATGTATGATATGTATATATATATATATATAGGTATGTATATGCGCCACCGTGTATGTTTTATATATATAAGTTCCTAACAAGTTACTATGAGCGGGTTATGGTTAGAAGAGGGTACGGGTGCCCAGCTCGGGCACTAGTCACGACCTACGGGGTTGGGTCGTGACAAGACAGCATCTCCTTTATTTATACGACTTCCTCCATATCATATATCCCGTATTTCGTACGTCGGGATAACCAAGTCAACTTTGATTAGTTGAGGACAAGACCATTTCGAGATATGAAACAGAGACTTTTGTTCGCTTTAAAGGCTTGAATTGTGTATGATTTTATTGGTATGGAAATGTTAAGGAAACATTTGGGGTTAAGTTCCAGTTTTAGTAATTACCCTATTTTTGGAAAGTTGAAAATTCAACAAAAACAAAAAGGAGAAAGAAAGAAACAAAGACCATGTGGCCGGCCACCTTATGTGGGCCATGGCCACATGGTTGGCTACTAATTGCAATAAAAATATGACCAAGTCATCTTATTTCCTCATCTTCATCACTCTAGAAATTTCA
>NW_026725622.1:0-56464 GCF_029784015.1 Lycium ferocissimum
CAACATACACATCATAACGCCAAACACATCATAACACTGATATACGTAACCCGGCCCTAGCGAGTGAACTGGCGAACCGTAACACATCATACTCGGAATATATCATAATGCGCACGATAACATAACCGGCCCGGACTCTAAGGAAAGATACAACAGATGCACGGACTTGCGCAGTCGTGAGCAACCATATGCATAAAAATCATCATTACAGACTCAATAAATAAGTAGATTAACCATACTCGGGGGGTCGGAATGATAGCCATACTAAGTTCGTTCAAAAGTCGCCAGAACTATACAAAGCAAAGTCGCGGGACCCACGGACAAGTATCAACCCAATCCGGGCCCGCCTATGAAGGTTAGCGTCATTATACGCTACAGAACCTCCTACGAGCATATCGAGGCGATCCGGTTCTGTCTACGAAAGTTACGGCCAATATTAGACATAGAATCCTTTAAGAACAAAAATCGTTATGCAACATTTAAAATCCAATCATACTAAAGACATAAGGACCATAATTCTACTATATTAAGAATGTCAACATTAAGAGGCGAATAAGAATCGTAGACAGGCTCGGATCGCTAGAATAGTGTTACCCCGAGGCTCGTGTCATAGCCTACTTACAAATAAGACATGCCAAACGAAAGAAAGGTTAGGCTTTACATACCTCGTCCGCTTCCTAAGCTAATCCAAACTTAAGTCTCGGCTTCTCAAGATCTACAATAACGTCGTTAGACATCAAACATTAGTCATAAGCACTTAGGAATCCAATTCCAAACTAGCACTTTATCTACAGAAATTTGGGCAGCATTTCCCATGTAAATTCAACAACCCTGAGGATTCAACTCGGCCAAATCTTCAACAACAATACCAACGATCATATTAACAAAATCAACAATAAATTCAAAACACATTCTAACGTTAGTAACTCTTTTCTACATAATTCGACAAAATTCCATTTACATTCAAATTACCACATACAATTAAGCCAACACCAATGCTCACACATTCAAATACTAATCCGAAACCATTCAACAAGATTCAAGGACATTTCAAACAATCCGCACAACCTTCCAAACGGCCCAACCACTTACAACATTACCCGAAACCTTTCAATTTCCATAGGAACAACAACAACACATTTCTTTCCTCCAAATTCATGAACTATACCAATAATCCACATGTTAACAACATCATTCTCATAAATTCAAGAAACTATGCTAAAATCACATTAGCTTCTACAACAACCCACAAATGATTACAACTTCAATTTAAATCATTAAACCTTCATTTTCATCATATAATCCACAATAATCATCAACTAAAACACTAAATAAAATTAGTCCATCACTCCAACACACCCAACACCTACACGGTCCAACTTCAACATACAAAATTTCATGAATTTCATCCATTTCTACACTCTACAACACACATAAACCATCCATAACATATGAAAAGAAGATTAAACCTTACCTTTTCCACTTTGTTCTTCAACTTGGCTAGGGTTGTGCTTGCAAGAATGAATGGTTGGCTTACTCCAACAACTACTCCATGTTAATAAGGACCTTCCAATGAGTTGAAAATCTAGAAGAAATTAATTTTTTGTGATCAATTTCCATGAGCTCATTCGGCCAGCCCTTGGCCGAATACTCCCCTCTTTTTTTCTCCATATTTTCTCCAAGCTTCTAGAGTTATAAAATGAAGAATATGACTTGCTAGTCATCCAATATGATCATATATAATTTATCCATGTGTACCGTGGCCCACACATGGCTTGGATGAATTAAAATTTGCCAAGCCATGGATGGGAACCACCCATAACCACACGGCCCCATATGGTTTGGTTTTATGAAATGTCAACTTTTCATAATTCACTTTTAACCCCAAATTTTTCTTAATATTTTATGCCAATAAAATCATAAGCAACTTATGCCTTAAAACAAATCGGAGGTCAAAAGTCTCAACCTCGTATCCCGGAATAGTCTTGTCCCTAACTTTTCATGATTAGCTCGGAACACCCCAACGTACAAAATACGGGATCTAACAATATAACACTTCGTTAACCATACAATAGGCCCTATAGCAGCCTTTCAAGATATTACTAAATAAACATTAACTCAATTGTAGCGGAAACCTTTCCGAACACGACTTACATTTCACTTCGTTCAACATACTAAACTTCACATATTCGTATCACTTCGAAATCTTATGGTATGAAGCTTAAGCTATCCAATACTTCCCGTAATCTCATAAGGATTTCATAATAACCTTAAGGTCACATTAGCCTATCCACAAGGCAACACATACGAAATTTTGGAGGTGTAACAATATTTCTTCAGCATAGACACATGGAAAACTGGATGAATGCCCACCAAGCCCGGTGGGAAGGCCAACTCGTAAGCAACATCGTCCACATGATCAAGGATCTCAAATGGCCCAATATTCCTCAGACTCAACTTACCTCTCTTCCTAAATCTCGTAACACCCTTTATGGGTGAAATCTTCAATAGAACCTGATCACTAATGATGAACTCTAAATCTTAGACCTTCCGATCCGTATACATCTTCTATCAACTCTGAACAGCCAAAAGCTTGCCCTGAACGACCCTCACCTTCTCAAGAGACTTTCTCAACAGCTTTGTACCCCAAGGTCGACCCTCAAATGCATCAAACCAACTAACTAGAGATCTACATATCCTACCATACAAAGCCTCAAAAGGCGCCATATCGATACTCGAATGATAATTGTTGTTATATGCAAACTCTGCCAATGGCAAGTACTGATCCCAATGACCGCCAAAGTCTATAACGCAAGCCCTCAATATATCCTCGAGCACCTGAATGGTCCGCTCAGACTGCCCATCGGTCTGGGGTGGAAAGTTGTACTAAGATCCACTCAGGTACCCAAATCATCGTGAAAAGCTCTCCAGAAATGGGAAGTGAAGATAGTACCCCGATCAAATATGATGGAAATGGGAGCCCCATGCAATCTCATAATATCACGAATGTATAGCTTGGCTAAATTCTCCGCCAAATAAGAAACATGAACTGGAATGAAATGAGCGGACTTAGTCAACCCATCAACTATCACCCAAATCAAATCAAACTTACCCAGGGACTTCAGAATACCCATAATGAAATCCATGAAAATCCTCTCCCACTTTCACTCGGGAATGGGCATCCTCTAAAGTACACCACCGGCTCGCTAGTGCTCATACTTAACTTGCTGACAATTACCACACTTAGCCACAAATCGGCTATATCCCTCTTCATGCGGCGCCACTAGTAATGCTGCCTCAAGTCCCGATACATCTTAGTCTCCCCCATGTGAATGGAATATCGAGAGCTATGGGCCTCAGTCAAAATCAAATGAATTGAGTCAACAACATGGGGAACGCACACGCGCCCCTTAATCCTCAAAGTACCCTCAAAATCAATCATGACCACCTTGGCCTCACCCCTCAGAACCCTATCTCGAATCTTGCTTAACTGAGCATCCTCAAACTGATGAGTCCTGATCTGATCAGGCAAGGACGATCTCACATCTGCACAAGCTAAAACTCTGCCTTGGGCTGAAATATCAAGACGAACGAAACTGTTGGCTAGAGTCTGAACCTCCATGGCCAACGGATGCTCAGAAACAACCAAATGGGATAAACTCCCCATACTCATGGCCTTGCGGCTAAAGGCATCGGTAACAACTTTGGCTTTCCCTGAATGATAAAGAATAGAGATGTCATAGTCCTTCAGGAGCTTCATCCATCGGCGCTGTCTGGAGTTAAGATCTCTCTAGGTAAACACATGCTGAAGGCTACGGTGGTTGGTGAAAACCTCACAATGGACACCATACAAGTAATGCCTCCAGATCTTCAAAGCGAAGACCACAACAATAACTCCAAATCATGGGTAGGGGAATTCCTCTCATGGATCTTCAACTGACGTGAAGCATAGGTTATGACTCTACCCTCCTATATCAAAATAACACCCAAACCCACATGGGATGCATCACAATAAACTGCGAAATCCTTACCCTCCACGGGTAATGCTAGAATCGGGGCTGAAGTCAAAAGGGTCTTGAGCTTTTGAAAGCTCTCCTCACAATCGTCGGACCACTGAAAGGGAACATCCTTCTTAGTCAATCTGGTCTGTGATGAAGAAATAGAAGCAAAACCCTTCATAAATTGACAATAGTAACTGGCTAAACCCACGAAACTATGAATCTCGATCACAGTAGTGGCACTCGCCCAATCTCTCGCAGCCTCAATCTTCTGAGGATCAACCCTGATCTGGTCCTTAGACACAACATGGCCCAAGAACGCCACAGACTCTAACCAAAACTCACACTTCAAAAACTTAGCAAACAAACTATTTTTCTTCAATAACCCAAGTAAAGTGCGAAGATGGCTCTCATGCTCCTCTCTACTGTTGGAATACACCAAGATATCCTCAATAAACTCAATCACAAATGAGTCAAGGAATGGCCTAAAGATGCCATAAAGTTTTCTTCGAAATATCCTCAGACCCGATCTTCAACTGATGGTAGCCTTAACGCAAGTCAATCTTCGAGAACACTGAAGCACTCTGAAGGTGGTCACATAAAATCATCAATATGAGGCATAGGACACCTGTTCTAAATAGTAACCTTGTTTAGCTGGCGATAATCGATGCACATCCACATGGATCCATCTTTCTTCTTATAACAACACAAGGGCACCCCAAGAGGAGACACTCAGTCTAATGAACCCTTTGCTCAATACATCCTGCAACTGCTCCTTAAGATGTCTCAACTCGGTAGGTGCCATTTGATATGGCAGAATAGAAATAGGGCGGGTGCCCGAATCCAAGTCAATACAAAAGTCAATATCGCGATCGGGTGGCATACTGTCACGACCCGACTAAGGCCATGACGGGCACCCGGGGCCAACCACCGAGCACCACTCATTCTATCACTCATCTGCTTTCATTCATAATTCTTATGCTCATAATCATAGAAAAACTATTTTTCATTTGAAACATATTCGCCTTTATATACAAAAGCCCTTCGGCTATCAAAATAATATATATACATATACATATAATGAGAAACTGTGAGACCATATTACCCATAACTATGCATCTATGAGCCTCTATTGGAGTGCTAGACATAGGGACGGGACAGGACCCCGTCATACCCAAAACATACATATCCATATATACCAAAAGACTAATCAATGGCACCTCCGAAAAAATGGAGTGCTCTCAAATCAGCTAATAGCTCCTACGAGTCTGGATCGCCTCCCTGTCTACCTGTGGGTATGAACACAATGTCCAAAGAAAACGGACGTCAGTACGAACATTGTACTGAGTATGTAAGGCATCAACAATAATAATAATACATCAATGAAACAAGGAGACATTAAGTGAGGAGCAATCTGTAACTGACTGTGAATCATAAAAGAAATAATGCATGCTGGCTTACTTCATAATCATCATCATAGCATGTATGCATATATGTATAAGCTGCCCGACCATATAGGTACGGTGTGATAATCATTAGCATTAGCCTGCGCCAAGGCCTCCCGCGTCCGGAGTACCATCTCATGCCGCCCACTAGTGGTGTCTGCCCATGCCATTTGGCCATGGTGTATACGCTGCCCGCCTTAGAGGTGTCTGCCCGGCCTTACAGGCGCGGTGTAATGTCATCATCATATACTCAACATAATGCATGCATGGAAACTCAAGGACCACCATACTTTATCGGGGTGACATAAGGTCGTGAACCACCGATTCCATTATGGAACGTTCATACACATTCTGCCTCACCTTGAAGGAATTAGCATATAAGGTGAGTGTACATAATGATCAACAACAATAGATTATAGATAGAATCATTAGATTTATAGAAACATCATATCATGGACTCTAGAATCTTTAGACTTAAGCTTATCATCATCATTATCGCACTCATAGTGTATCTTTTATCTCATATGGCTATTCATGAACAAGGACTCTTAGTTTTCTTAAGGATAGGAGATTCATGAAGAAGGAGGACATTCTTGCCATAAGATTTATGCCTTAGAAAGAAAGGACTAGTCTCACATACCTTTTACTTTAGCTATTCTATCGCTTGCTCGTTCTTCTTCGATACTCGCGTTTCTTCCTTCAAGAGAATTCGCATTATCATTAGCCAAGAGATTATAAGAACGTGCTTACTAAAGCTAGAGAAAATTGGGCAGCATTTCCTTTGTTTATACGACTTTCCTCATATTACATATCACCTCCCAAATATCCATAACAACATTCATAATATCATAAGCAACAATCATCATTTATTTACATTGTCCACATTTCACAATTTCACTTCAATTCTCCATAATCATGGTCATAGTTCACTATTACGTTCTTTCACACACAATGCTTGTTACATATTGTAGATGTCATTCATAACCTACTTTCAATCACAACATATCAATATTCATGATTCATTCCAAGCTATGGCTCAACAATGACACTATTCCCCATTTATGACCCATTTTCTATATTCTTCTTTAATCCAAGTTTTTCAACTTTTCAATACCTCAAACCTCATGAAAAGATCATAAAACTTACCTTAGATATTGTAGTAACAATCCTTGAGTGGAAATACTCTTCTTACACCAAAATCATAGTTCACTTCTCTTTGAATTTCTTGGTTTGGATGAATTTAATGTGTTTCACACTCTTGATTTTCATTGGTTTGATGAAGTTGATCATCAATTTCCTTTGTTTTCTTATAGATGAAGTATGTAGAACCTTCTAGAGGTCTTGAGAGAGGTGAAGAAGTGTGAGAAAATGAAATTAGAGAAGTGGGAACATGTATTTATGTTTGCAACTCAATCAGTCCGTTGGGACTTCCACGGACACTTATACGGTCCGTGGAACATTGCACGGCCCGTATAAGTAGTCTTGGTTCACCACTAAGCAGTCATCATCTCTGTTGGGTGTTATACGTACCGTTATACGGACCGTATAATGTTATACGAACCGTATAATTCGGTCGTATAACTCCTTCTCCCTGAAATGATCTCCGTCGTTCGTTTGATCTCCAATCCTTATGGAACCTTCTTAACACTTGTTTAACACTTCATTAACAATCCAAGGGATGTTATAACTCTTCTCTAAAACATCATTAAGTCATCATTAATTCGATACTCGTAAATCTTGCCCGACACACGACATATACCTTGCTTTCCTTAGCAAATTTCTTCCCTTACCTTAAATGTCTTTGAAATCTTACTTAGGGTCATCAAATGTTATTTCTTACTTATCAAAACATCGTATACGTCATTCCCTTAGTTAGTCTATTCACTGTATGCTAACGGGAAATTTTTCGAGGTGTAACATTCTACCCCCCTTTTGGAACATTCGTCGTCGAATGTTAAGACATCGGGGATTCTATAAAAATTTTGCCAGAGTCTCCCCTGTATTATGGCACTACCATCCTGTCATAACAACTCACAATAACATTGCCTCACAGGGACACAACACAATAGCAATGTATAAGTTGGCCACACACGACCCATATGCATAAAAAAAAGACACACATACCTCATAATATCGATGTCTCATCATGAATCTCTTCCGGGGGCTGATATAAGTGCGGATATGTGGACTTTATCTTCTCTTCCGCCTCCCAAGTCATCTCTTCTTGGTTGTTATTGCGCCGTAGGACTTTAACTGAGGCCACTTCCTTATTTCGAAGTCTTCGTTCTTGCCTGTCCAATATGGCAATGGGCACTTCTTCATAAACTAGCTTTTCTATCACCTGTACATCATCTATTGGAACAATCCTCGTAGGATCTCCAACACACTTGCGGAGCATTAAAACATGGGAAACTGGATGGACTAATTCAAGTTCTGGAGGCTAGTCCAATTCATAAGCTACTTGACCCACCTTGCGAATAATCTTGTAAGGTCCAATATATTGAGGACTCAATTTCCCTTTCTTGCCAAATCTCATCACGCCTTTCATTGGCGACACCTTCAAGAATACCCAATCTTCAACTTGAAATTCTAAGTCTCACCGGCGGTTGTCCGCATAAGAATTTTGGCGACTTTGGGCTGTCAACAATCGATATCCATTCACCTTGACCTTTTCTACTACTTGTTGAATCAACTCAGGGCCTATTAGTTGTACTTCTCCTATTTCAAGCCATCCAATCGGAGACCTGCACTTCCTTCCAGATAAGGCTTCATACGGAGCCATTTGAATGTTGGAATGGTAGCTATTATTATATGCAAACTCGATAAGGGGTAAGTGGTCATCCCAGCTACCACCAAAATCTAGAACACATGCTCTTAGCATACCGTCCAAGGTCTTGATAGTACGTTCGGCTTGCCTATCAGTCTGCGGATGAAACGCCATACTAAGCTTCACTTGAACCCCTAAGCCTTCTTGGAAAGATTTCCAGAACTTAGCTGTAAACTGTGCGCCTCTTTCTGTAATAATGGATATCGGAACACCATGAAGCCTCATAATCTCCTTGAGATACAACCTTGCATAATCTTCTGCTGAGTATGTGGTCCTGACTGGAAGAAAATGAGCTGCTTTCGTAAGTCTGTCCACGATTACCCATATGGAATCATACTTGCTTCGGGAACGAGGCAATCCCAAAATAAAATCCATATTGATCACTTCCCATTTCCAACTAGGGATCTCCATTGCTTGCAATAATCCTCCTGGTTTTTGATGCCCGATTTTTACTTGTTGGCAATTTGGACACTGAGCTATAAATTCTGCTATGTCTTTCTTCATGCCATCCCACCAATATATCAACTTGAGATCATGATACATCTTTGTCTTTCCTGGATGGATAGAATACCGAGAATAATGAGCTTATTCTAGAATTCGACGACGCAATTCTGCAACATTCGGAACACATAGCCTGCCTCGGTATCCAAGAATTCCATCCATAGAAGTTTCAAATGGAGACGTCTCTTTTTCGTGAAATGTGTCTCTATAATGGCTCAACTGAGGATCTTCATACTGCCACTCTTTCACTTCCATATCCAAGGACGAAACTGTGGGATTATTAACACTAACTTCTGCACTACCTGAATCTATTAGACGTATTCCAAGATTAGCTAGTTGGTGGAGCTCCTGAATCAATTCCTTCTTCTCCGGAGGAACTTCACATAAGCTGCCCATTGATCGGCGGCTAAGTGCATCAGCTACTACATTTGCCTTCCCGGGGTGGTATAAAATATTCACGTCATAATCTTTCAATAATTCTAACCACCGCTGCCGCAGATTCAACTCCTTCTGTTTGAAAATATATTGGAGACTCTTGTGATCTGTATAGATATCGACATGCACACCATACAAGTAATGTCTCCATATTTTTAACGCATAAATAACTGCAGCCAATTCGAGATCATGAGTTGGGTAATTCCTTTCATGTTTCCGCAGCTGTCTCGGAGCATAAGCAATAACTCTACCATGCTACATTAACACACATCCTAACTCAACACCGGAAGCATCACAATATACAACATAACCATCTAGCCCTTCTGGGAGTGTTAAGACTAGAGCTGAGGTTAATCTGTCCTTCAACTCTTGGAAGCTACGTTCACAAGTGTCATTCCACTGAAATTTTACTGACTTCTAGGTTAGCTTCGTCAGTGGGGCCGAAATAGATGAAAATCCCTCTACGAACCTTCTATAGTAACTTGCCAATCCCAAAAAACTATGGACTTCTGTAGGCGTCGTAGACCTTGGCCAAGTCTTTGCAGCTTTAGTTTTCTGAGTATCAACTCTAATGCCATCATCTGAAATAACATGACCTAAGAATGTCACCGAATTCAACCAAAACACGTACTTTGAAAATTTTGCATACAATTCTCGAGTTCGAAGAATTCCAAGAACAATACGTAAATGATCTGCATGTTCTGATTTACGTGCGAGAGTATACCAGAATATCGTCAATGAATACTATTACGAATAGGTCCAAGAGAGGACTGAATACATTATTCATCAAATTCATGAACACTGCCGGAGCATTAGTTAACCCAAATGACATCACCCGGAACTCATAATGGCCATATCTGGTCCTGAAAGCTGTTTTAAGAATATCTTCTTCGTTAACTCTCACTTGATGATAGCCTGACCTCAAGTCTATTTTGGAAAACCACTTGGCACCTTGTAATTGATCAAATAAATCATCAATTCTCAGAAGAGGATATTTGTTCTTTATCGTCACCTTATTCAACTGCCTGTAATCAATGCACATTTTTAGGGAGTCATCTTTCTTTCTCACGAATAGGATAGGTGCTCCCCACGGTGATGAATTGGGTCTAATAAATCCTTTCTCGAGCAAGTCTTTCAACTGTGCCTTTAGCTCTTTCAATTCTGCCGGAGCCATTCGGTAAGGAGGAATATAAATAGGCTTAGTATCCGGTAACACATCGATAGCGAAATCGATTTCTCTTTCCGGAGGAAGGCCTGGAAGTTTATCTGGAAATACATCCGGAAATTCATTCACTACCGGAACAGATTGGAAAGTTGGCGACTTTGCTTCGGTATCATGAACTCGGACTAAGTGATAAATATAGCCTTTAGCTATCATCCTTCTTGCCTTAATGTAGGAAATAAACCTACCTCTCCGGGATGCTGCATTACCCTTCCATTCAAGCACGGGCTCACCCGAAAATTGAAATCGAACTACCTTCATTCGGCAATTAACATTACTAATCCATACCCATAATCACATCGAAATATAACATTTCCAGTTCAACTAAATTAACTCTGGTCTGGTGGTCACAAATCACAATTATACAATCTTTGTATACTTGTCTAGCTATCACGGGGTTACCAACCAGAGTAGACACCTCAAATGGTTTAATTGGCTCAGGTTTCCCCCCAATACGGTTAGTGACATATGGAGTAATATAAGATTGGGTGGAACCCGGATCTATCAATGCATACACATCATGGGAAAATACGGATAATGTACCTGTGACCACATCTGAGGAGGACTCAAGATCCTGTCGTCTAGCTAAAGCATACATGCGGGCCGAGTGGCACCTTTAGCGAGATGCTCCCCCCTCGGCTCGGGAACTGGGAGTCTGCCCTACCGGACACACTGAAGAAGAACCAGCCGCGGATCCTGTGGGCTGGACCCCAACTCTACCACTCATCGACGGGCAATCTCGTATCATGTACCCAACCTGGCCATAGACATAGCAAGCATCCGAACCCTGGCGACACTATCCGGAATGTAATCTACCGCACTGGCTGCATCGCGGTACTGGGGGTCTCCTCTGGCTATAATCTCCCCCAAACTGAGAACCTGGGGCCCTCGAACTCTGACTCTGTCCTGAACGAAAGGAGCGATCAAATCTCCTACCTGCAAATCGTAGAGGTGCACTAGTCACCGACTAGTCTGAATGGCTAGGATATGACTGCCTTGATCCCCCTCTATAATCACTGCCTGCCCCCATAGATCTATCCCTCTTACTTTGCCAACTATCAATATCACGATCACCCCTTTCTGGATGTTGTTGTCCTTTTAGATTCTGGGCATGGGCTTGAATGCGGGAGATATCCATCCCATCTTGTAACGAAGCCGTCAAGCAATCCTTAAATAAATGTGGCCCTAAGCCACTATAAATCTATGCACCCGATCTCCCATGTCGGCCACCATAGTCGGGGCATACCTAGCTAATGAATTAAATTGCAGGCTATACTCCCGGGCACTCATATTTCCTCACTTTAGATTTAAGAACCTATCCGCTCTAGCTCAGCGGATCTCGGGTGGTAAATAGTGGCGGATGAAGGCATCTACAAATTCTTGCCTAGCGGGAGGAGGCGCATTTTCTTTTCTTGATGCTATCCAATTATTATACCATAAGACCGCCACATCCCGGAGTCTATACGATGCCAACTCCACAGATTCAGTTTCGGAGGCATGGATAATCTTTAATGTCCTCAACATTTCATCAATAAAGCCTTGCGGGTCTTCATCCGGCTTTGACCCAAAGAACTCCGGAGGATTCAAACTCATAAAATCACGGGCTCTGGTACTAGCTGCCCGATCACTTGGACCCGTATTTTGCCGCTGTGCCTGGGCGGCAACTAATACGTCAATAAATGAATAGCCTCGGTCACTTATTGACCCGAAGTAGCCGGTGGAGGAACTGGAGGCATAGGAGCTGGACCTGAAGCCCCTTCTTGTTCTTCTATCATAGGCGGGATGGAAGAAGCATTAGATGGAGCCTCATTATGTGATTTACCCTCATCTACATTCATTGGAAGCTCTCTTTCTGCCCGCCTTTTTATCGTAGTCTTGCCCTTCTGGGCGGCTTTAGCTTTTCCCTTTAGCGGCCTTTCTGAAATTACAGCACACTATTAGGGAGGGAAAAGTCTTATAACACAGCTCTATCGCACGATCTCTTAAAATGAAAGATGGTCATTTTTCCTAAATGCCCTGTAGCCTCCTGTTTATTAGTGTGGCGTGTAACACGCCATAAACAAGACTCTACTAGACACGGCTCGTAGACACTTCCTAGGACTGAACCGCTCTGATACCACTTTTGTCACAACCCGACTAAGGCCATGACGGGTACCCGGGGCCAACCATCGAGCACCACTCATTCTATCACTCATCTGCTTTCATTCATAATTCTTATGCTCATAATCATAGAAAAACTATTTTTCATTTGAAACATATTCTCCTTTATATACATAAGCCCGTCGGCTATCAAAATAATATATATACATATACATACAATGAGAAACTGTGAGACCATATTACCCACAACTATGCATCTACGAGTCTCTACTGGAGTGCCAGACATAGGGACGGGACAGGACACCGTCATGCCCAAAACATACATATACATATATACCAAAAGAATAATCAATGGCACCTCCGAAAAAATGGAGTGCTCTCAAATCAGCTAATAGCTACTACGAGTCTGGATCGCCTCCCTGTCTATATGTAGGCATGAACAGCGCGTCCAAAGAAAACGGACGTCAGTACGAACATTGTACTGAGTATGTAAGGCATCAACAATAATAATACATCAATGAAACAAGGAGACATCAAGTGAGGAGTAATCTGTAACTGACTGTGAATCATAAAAGAAATAATGCATGCTGGCTTACATCATAATCATCATCATATCATGTATGCACATATGTATAAGCTGCCCGACCATATAGGTACGGTTTGATAATCATTAGCATTAGCCTATGCCTAGGCCTCCTACGTCCGGGGTACCATCTCATGCCGCCCAAAGTGGTGTCTGCCCATGCCATCTGGCCATGGTGTATACGCTGCCCGCCTTAGCGGTGTCTGCCCGGCCATACAGGCGCGGTGTAATGTCATCATCATATACTCATCATAATGCATGCAGGGAAACTCAAGGACCACTATACTTTATCGGGGTGGCATAAGGTCGTGAACCCCCGATTCCATTATGGAACATTCATACACATTCTGCCTCACCTTGAAGGAATTAGCATATAAGGTGAGTGTACATCATGATCAACAGCAATAGATTATAGATAGCATCATTAGCTTCATAGAAACATCATATCATGGACTCTAGAATCTTTAGACATAAGCTTATCATCATCATTATCGCACTCATAGTGTATCTTTTATCTCATATGGCTATTCATGAACAAGGACTCTTAGTTTTCTTAAGGATAGGAGATTCATGAAGAAGGAGGAAATTCTTTCCATAAGATTCATGCCTTAGAAAGAGATGACAAGCCTCACATACATTTTCCTTTAGCTATTCTGCCACTTGCTCGTTCTTCTTTGATACTCGCGTTTCTTCCTTAAAGAGAATTCCCATTATCATTAGCTAAAGCGATTATAAGAATGTGCTTGCTAAAGCTAGAGAAAATTGGGCAGAATTTTCTTTGTTTATACGGCTTTCCTCATATTCCATATCACCTCCCAAATATCCATAACAACACTCATAATATCATAAGCAACAATCATCGTTTATTTACATTGTCCACATTTCACAATTTCACTTCAATTCTCCATAATCATGGTCATTGTTCACTATTACGGTCTTTCACATACAATGCATATTCCATGTTCTAGATGTCATTCATAACCTGCTTACAATCACAACATATCAATATTCATGATTCATTCCAAGCTATGGCTCAACAATGACACTATTCACCATTTATGACCCATTTTCTATATTCTTCTACAATCCAAGTATTTCAACTTTTAAATACCCTAAACCTCATGAAAATATCATAAAACTTACCTTAGATATTGTAGGAACAAGCCTTGAGTGTAAATACTCATCTTACACCAAAACCCTAGTTCACTTCTCTTGGAATTTCTTGGTTTGGATGACTTTAATGTGTTTCACACTCTTGATTTTCGTTGGTTTGATGAAGTTGATCATCAATTTCCTTTGTTTTCTTAAAGATGAAGTATGTAGAACCTTCTAGAGGTCTTGAGAGAGGTTAAGAAGTGTGAGAAAATGAAATTAGAGAAGTTGGAACATGTATTTATGTTTGCAACTCAATCAGTCCGTCGGGACTTCCACGGACACTTATACGGTCCGTGGAATATTGCACAGCCCGTATAAGTAGTCGTGGTTCACCACTAAGCAATCATCATCTCTGCTGGGTGCTATACGGACCCTTATACGGACCGTATAATGTTATACGGACCGTATAAGTCGGTCGTATAACTCCTTCTCCCTGAAATGATCTCCGCCGTTCGTTTGATCTCCAATCCTTATGGAACCTTCTTAATACTTGTTTAACACTTCATTAACAATCCAAGGGATGTTATAACTCTTCTCCAAAACATCATTAAGTCATCGTTAATTCGATACTCATAAATCTTGCCCGACACGCGACATATACCTTGCTTTCCTTAACAACTTTCTTCCCTTACCTTAAATGTCTTTGAAATCTTACTTAGGGTCATCAAATGCTATTCTTACTTATCAAAAAATCGTATACGTCATGCCCTTCGTTATTCTATTCACTGTATGCTAACGGGAAATTTTTTGAGGTGTAACATTCTCCCCCCTTTTGGAACATCCGTCCTCGAATGTTAAGTCATCGGTGATTCTATAAAAATTTCGCCAGAGTCTCCCTTCTAATATGACACTACCATTCTGTCACAACAACCCATAATAACATTGCCTCACAGGGTCACAACATAATAGCAATGTATAAGTTGGCCACACACGACCCATATGCATAAAAAGAAGACACGCATACCTCATAATCTCGATGTCTCATCATGAATCTCTTCCAGGGGCTGAAATAAGTGCGGATATGTGGAATTCATCTTCTCTTCCGCCTCCCAAGTCAACTCTTCTCGATTGTTATTTCCCCATAGGACTTTAACTGAGGCCACTTCCTTGTTTCGAAGTCTTCGTACTTGCCTGTCCAAAATGGCAAAGGGCACTTCTTCATAAACTAGCTTTTTTGTCACCTGTACATCATCTATTGGAACAATCCTCGTAGGATCTCTAACACACTTGCGGAGCATTGAAACATGAAAAAATGGATGGACTAATTCAAGTTCTGGAGGCAAGTCCAATTTATAAGCTACTTGACCCACCTTGCGGATAATCTTATAGGGTCCAATATATCGAGGACTCAATTTCCCTTTCTTGCCAAATCTCATCAGGCCTTTTATTGGAGACACCTTCAAGAATGCCCAATATTCAACTTGAAATTCTAAGTCTCACCGGCGGTTGTCCGCATAAGAATTTTGGCAACTTTGGGCTGTCAACAATCGATCTCGGATCACCTTGACCTTTTCTACTTCTTGTTGAATCAACTCTGGGCCTATTAGGTGTACTTCTCCTATTTCAAACCATCCAATCGGAGACCTGCACTTCCTTCCATATAAGGCTTTAAACGGAGCCATTTGAATGCTGGAATAGTAGCTATTATTATATGCAAACTCGATAAGGGGTAAGTGGTCATCCCAGCTACCACCAAAATGTAGAACACATGCTCTTAGCATACCATCCAAGGTCTGGATAGTACGTTCGGCTTGCCCATCGTCTATGGATGAAACGCCGTACTAAGCTTCACTTCGGTACCTAAGCCTTCTTGGAAAGATTTCCAGAACTTAGCTATAAACTGTGCTCCTCTGTCTGTAATAATGGATATCAGAACACCATGAAGCCTCACAATCTCCTTGAGATACAACCTTGCATAATCTTCTGTTAAGTATGTGGTCCTGACTGGAAGAAAATGAGCTGCTTTCGTGAGTCTGTCCACGATTACCCATATGGAATCATACTTGCTTCGGGAACGAGGCAATCCCACAATAAAATCCATATTGATCACTTCCCATTTCCAAGTAGGGATCTCCATTGCTTGCAATAGTCCTCCTGGTTTTTAATGCTCGATTTTTACTTGTTGGCAATTTGGACACTGAGCTACAAATTCTGCTATGTCTTTCTTCATGCTATCCCACCAATATATCAACTTGAGATCATGATACATCTTTGCCGTTCCTGGATGGATAGAATACCGAGAATAATGAGCGTCTTCTAGAATTCGACGACACAATTCTACAACATTCGGAACACATAGCCTGCCTCGGTATCTAAGAATTCCATCCATAAAAGTTTCAAATGGAGACTTCTCTTTTTCGTGAAATGTGTCTCTATAATGGCTCAACTGAGGATCTTCATACTGCCGCTCTTTCACTTCCATATCCAAGGAGGAAACTGTGGGATTATTAAAACTAACTACTGCACTACCTGAATCAATTAGACGTATTCCAAGATTAGCTAGTTGGTGGAGCTCCTGAATCAATTCCTTCTTCTCCGGAGGAACTTCACATAGCTGCCCATTGATCGGCGGCTAAGCGCATCAACTACTACATTTGCCTTCCCGGGGTGGTATAAAATATTCACGTCATAATCTTTCAATAATTCTAACCACCGCCGCTGCCGCAGATTCAACTCCTTCTGTTTGAAAATATATTGGAGACTCTTGTGATCTGTATAGATATCGACATGCACACCATACAAGTAATGTCTCCACATCTTTAATGCATGAATAACTGCAGCCAATTCGCGATCATGAGTTTGGTAATTCCTTTCATGTTTCCGCAGCTGTCTCGAAGCATAAGCAATAACTCTACCATGCTGCATTAACACACATCCTAACCCAACACCAGAAGCATCATAATATACAACATAACCATCTAGCCCTTCTGGAGTGTTAAGACTGGAGCTGAGGTTAATCTGTCCTTCAAATCTTGGAAGCTACGTTCACAAGCGTCATTCCACTGAAATTTAGCTGACTTCTGGGTTAGCTTCATCAGCGGGGCCGAAATAGATGAAAATCCCTCTACGAACCTTCTATAGTGTCACGACCCAACCCCGTTGGCCGTGACTAGTGCCCGATTTGGGCACTCAAACGCACCTATCAAACAGAGTCACAAACAGATGGCGTATATATACAAATATCAAACGCTGCCTCAGATTATATCAAACACATCCAGGTATATAACAGAAGCCGACAAGGCTGTGTTTCAAATTTATATAATTTTTGAAAAATTTTGGCAGAGTTTCCTTTGTTTTACGGACTATCCAAAATAACCCTGCGCACAGAAAATACCAACAAAGGCCACACAGGGCCAACAAAACAACATATATACATATATGGGCCGACAAGGCTGCCACGGCGAATGGAATCGACCAAACACAACATATACAAACACAACTGTACGGAAGTATGCACAACCCACAAACATGTCCACAGATCTCTAAACAGACAGACAGAATCATATGGCGGGACAAGGCCCCGCCGTACCCCTGAACAAATATATACAATGCAACGAACGAATATATACCAAAAGTAGGCTCCGGAATAAAGGGGAGCACTCCAAATAGCAGAAGAGGGTGTCCTAAATAGGTGGATCACCAAACTGTGCGTCTGTACCTGCGGGCATGAAACGCAGCCCCCCGAAGAAAGGGGGTCAGTACGAAATATGTACTGAGTATGCAAAGCAGAAAATGTAGTGTACAAATCTGAGTCGTAATCGAAATAGGGGTACAGAAAGTAAATGCATTTCCAAAATATCAAAATGTTACTTCAAAATGTAAATCATGCATAGGGCACAGGGAATATGGTCGCCCGCCAGTCGATGGCGCCATAACACAGCATAACACCAGAAAGTTTCAAATCTCCGTATCCCCGTCACATATCATACACATCATATCACCATACATAGCATATCACCAAATATAGTGGAACTCGGCCCTCGAGCGAGGAGCTCGGTGAACCATAAACACAGCATAACACCGGAGTATATCATAATGCGCACGACAACAGAACCGGCCCGGGAACCGGCGAACGATATCATAGTAGGCACGAGCGGAGTAGTGAGGAATCATATGCATAAAATCATTGTCATAATCCAAAAGATAAGTAAAATAGTCATATTTGAAATCGGAATTATAATTACAACATTCTCTTTCAAAAGTTGTCAAAATTACATAAAGGAACATCGCGGGACCCATAGACGGGTGTAGACCCGAACTGGGCCCGCCTATGAAAAACATACTCATTCTATATCATACAAGCTTCTACGAAAATTTCAAAGCAATCCGAGCTTTTCTGTGAAAGTTATGGGCGTTTGAAATTTTGGAATCGCTAAAGAATAGACTTTAAAACAAAAATCAGCTTTCATGAAATCTTTACAACTTATGAATTCCAAGAACATAAGGATCAATGTTTTGTCATGTCAACATAAGAATGCCAAGGAACAAATGCGATTCATACACATGCTCGGATTGCGAGAATAGAGTCTCCTCGAGGCTCGTATCATAGCCTACTTTAACTAAGGCATGCCAAAAAGAAAGGTTGCTTTACATACCTCAAACGCTCTCCAATAAGACCCAAACTCAAGATAGATCCAATCTATGATTCGGGCTGCCCACGATCTATAAACAAGCCATAAAATGCCAAACATTAGCTAAAGACTTTTTGGGCATTAAATTCCAATTTCGCCCTTAATTCTACAGAAATTTGGGCAGCATTTCCCCTGTAAATAGGCCACCCCGAGAATTTAACTCGGCCAAATCAATCAACAACAACAACAATAACCAACCTAGCAACATCAACAACCAATCCGAAAGGCAATACAACAATAATAGCTATCTTTTCCATCATTCAACAATCTTTCATAAATTCAATTCGACAACTTAACTTCAAGCTAACATCGACGCTTATACATTCGCATACTAACCCGAACCCATACCAACAATATTTAAAGACATTCTAAGAAATTCATACAACATTTCCAACAACCCAAATTTTTCTCCAATTCAGCCGAATTCAGCCCCCAAACCCGAGAGCTTCACTTAACCCATTCCTCATTTTCAAATCATGATTTGCATCCACAATTCACATTCTAACAATGCTATTCTCATCAATATACAATTTACATTAAATGTACAATAATCTCCAAATCAGTCCGCAACAACCACAATATCAATTTGAGTCAATAAACATTCACTTCCAACATAGAATTCACAATGACGACGACTAAAGCATTAAGCTATATCAATTCGTTCATTGTCATATAATATGACCCAATTCGACCAACACTACAAATATACATATATGGATGATTCTCAATCGTTCTTCACCTTACAATGATCATAATAAACTAACTAGGCATTAATTCATAGTTTCAACACAACAACAACACACACCCACTCTACACGGCTCAAGCACCACACACACAACTCACTTCCAACATTTCATATTTCATGATTTTCCTCCATTATAACATACTACAACAAGCATACAACCTTTATAACATACAAAATATAATCAAATCTTACCTTTTCTCTTCAATTTCCCAATAGCCTAGGGTTTCCAAAGATGAAAAATAATGGATTGATCGCTCCAACGACACCTCCACGCTACTTAGGGACCTCAATATAGTGGGTTTGCATCATCAAAATAATTTTAGAAGAGCTAGGAATGAAGTTGATTTTTCCTTGTTCTAGCCGAGAACAAGCTTGTTGCTTCTTCAATTTCCTTGATTTTTTTTTCTAAGTGTTGAAATGCAAATGAAGACTTGTGGTCATCTTTTAACTAATATAAGAAGTGTACAATTTCCCTTGGCCCACATTAATGTGTTGTTCCAATTAAAAGTTGACACAAAATTGTGTGGGGTCCCTCTCCCACTTACACGGCCAACTAGAAAAAATGGATGACTTTTTCAACTTCCAATTTTTATCACTTTTGGTCCCAAATTTTCCTAATTGTTCCATACCAACAAATTCATGCACAACTTATATCTCAAAATAAAATCGAAGGTCAAAAATCCCGACTTGGTATCCCGAAATAGTTTTGTCCTTAACTTATCATAATTAATCCGGGTTGTTCCAATGTACAAAAATACGGGTTCTAACATATAGTAACTTGCCAATCCTAGAAAACTACGGACTTCTGTAGGCATCGTAGGCCTTGGCCAAGTCTTCACAGCTTTAATTTTTTGAGTATCAACTCTAATGCCATCATCTGAAATAACATGACCTAAGAATGTCACAGAATTCAACCAAAACTCGCACTTTGAAAATTTTGCATACAATTCTCGAGTTCGAAGAATTCCAAGAACAATACGTAAATGGTCTGCATGTTCTGATTCTGTGCGAGAGTATACCAAAATATCGTCAATGAATACTATTTCGAATAGGTCCAAGAGAGGCCTGAATATATTATTCATCAAATTCATGAACACTGCCGGAGCATTAGTTAACCCAAATGACATCACCCAGAACTTATAATGGCCATATCTCGTCCTGAAAGCTGTTTTAGAAATATTTTCTTCTTTAACTCTCACTTGATGATAGCCTGACCTCAAGTCTATTTTGGAAAATCACTTGGCACCTTGTAATTGATCAAATAAATCATCAATTCTCGGAAGAGGATATTTCTTCTTTATCGTCACCTTATTCAACTGCCTGTAATCAATGCACATTCGTAGGGAGCCATCTTTCTTTCTCACGAATAGGACAGTTGCTCCCCACGGTGATGAACTTGGTCTAATAAACCCCTTCTCGAGCAAGTCTTTCAACTGTGCCTTTAGCTCTTTCAATTCTACCGGAGCCATTCGGTAAGGAGGAATAGAAATAGGCTTGGTATCCGGCAACACATCGATAGCGAAATCGATTTCTCTTTCTGGAAGAAGGCCTGCAGTTCATCTGGAAATTCGTTCACTACCGAAACAGATTGGAAAGTTGGCGACTTTGCTTCGGTATCATGAACTCGGACTAAGTGACAAATATAGCCTTTAGCTATCATCCTTCTTGCCTTCAGGTAGGAAATAAACCTACCTCTCGGGGATTCTGTATTACCCTTCCATTCAAGCACGGGATCACCCAGAAATTGAAATCGAACTACCTTCATTCGGCATTCAACATTTGCATAACATGAGGCCAACCAATCCATACCCATAATCACATCGAAATCTAACATTTCCAGTTCAACTAAATCAACTCTGGTCTGGCGGTCACATATCACAAGTATACAATCTTTGTATACTTGTCTAGCTATCAGGGGGTCACCAACCGGAGTTGACACCTCAAAAGGTTTAATTGGCTTGGGTTTCACCCCAATACGGTTAGCGACATATGGAGTAATATAAGATAGGGTGGAACCCGGATCTATCAATGCATACACATCATGGGAAAATACGGATAATGTACCTGTGACCACATCTGGGAGGACTCAAGATCATGTCGTCCAGCTAAAGCATACATGCGGGGCTGAGTGGTACCTGAAGTAGATGCTCCCCCTCGGCCTCTACCTCGGCCTCGGATTACGGGGAGTCTGCCCTACCGGGCGCACTGAAGAAGAACCA
The DNA here is from genome assembly GCF_029784015.1 of Lycium ferocissimum. Taxonomy (NCBI): domain Eukaryota; kingdom Viridiplantae; phylum Streptophyta; class Magnoliopsida; order Solanales; family Solanaceae; genus Lycium; species Lycium ferocissimum. The sequence continues at coordinate 21,862 of NW_026725622.1, forward strand.
GCCGCTGATCCTGTGGGCTGGACCCCAACTCTACCACTCATCGATGGGCAATCTCGCATCATGTGCCCAACCTGGCCACTGGCATAGCAAGCATCCGAACCCTGGCGACACTCTCCGAAATGTAATCTACAGCACTGGCTGCATCACGGTACTGGGGGTCTCCTCTGGCTATAATCTCCCCTAAACTGAGAACTTGGGGCCCTCGAACTCTGACCCTGTCCTGAACGAAAGGAGCGATCAAATCTCCTACCTGCAAATCGTGGAGGTCCACTAGTCACCGACTAGACCGAGTGTCTAAGATATGACTGCCTTGATCCCCCTCTATAATCACTGCCTGCCCCCATAGATCTGGCCCTCTTACTTTGCCCTCTATCAATATCACGATCACCCCTTTGCCGATGTTGTTGTCCTTCTAGATTCTGGGCATGGGCTTGAATGCAGGAGATATCCATCCCATCTTATAACGAAGCCGTCAAGCAATCCTTCAATAAATATGGCCCTAAGCCACTCACAAATCTATGCACCCGATCTCCCATGTCGGCCACCATGGTCGGGGCATACCTAGCCAATGAATTAAATTACAGGCTATACTCCCGGGCACTCATATTTCCTTGCTTTAGATTTAAGAACCTATCCGCTCTAGTTCGGCGGATCTCGGGTGGTAAAGAGTGGCGGATGAAGGCATCTACAAATTCTTGCCAAACGGGAGGAGGCACATTCTCTTTTCTTGATGATATCCAGTTATTAGACCATAAGACCACCACATCCCGGAGTCTATACGATGCCAACTCCACAGATTCAGTTTTGGAGGCATGGATAATCTTTAATGTCCTCAACATTTCATCAATAAAGCCTTGTGGGTATTCATTCGGCTTTGACCCAAAGAACTCCGGAGGATTCAAACTCATAAAATCACGGGCTCTGATACTAGCTGCCCGACCACTTGGACCCGTATTTTGCCGCTGTGCCTGGGCGGCAACTAATACATCAATAAATGAATAGCCTCGATCACTTGTTGACCCGAAGTAGCCGGTGGAGGAACTGGAGGCATAGGAGCTGGAGCTGAAGCCCCTTCTTGTTCTTCTGTCATAGGCGGGGTTGAAGAAGCATTAGATGGAGCCTCATTATGTGATTCGCCCTCATCTACATTCATTGGCGGCTCTCTTTTTGCCTATCTTTTCATCGTAGTCTTGCCCTTCTGGGCGGCTTTAGCTTTTCCCTTTGGCGGCATTTCTGAAATCATAGCACACTATTAGGGAGGAAAAAGTCTTATAACACAGTTCTATCGCACAATCTCTTAAAATGAAAGATGGTCATTTTTCCTAAATTCCCTGTAGCCTCCTGTTTATTAGTGTGGCGCGCAACACACCATAAACAAGACTCTACTAGACACGGCTCGTAGACACTTCCTAGGACTGAACCGCTCTGATACCACTTTTGTCACGACCCGACTAAGGCCATGACAGGCACTCGGGGCCAACCACCGAGCACCACTCATTCTACCACTCATATGCTTTCATTCATAATTCTTATGCTCATAATGATACAAAAACTATTTTTTATTTGAAACATATTCGCCTTTATATACATAAGCCCTTCGGCTATCAAAATAATTTATATACATATACATACAATGAGAAACTGTGAGACCATATTGCCCACAACTACGCATCTACGAGCCTCTTCTGGAGTGCTAGACATAGGGACGGGACAGGACCCCGTAATGCCCAAAACATACGTATACATATATACCAAAAGAATAATCAATGGCACCTCCGGAAAAATAGATTGCTCTCAAATCAGCTAATAGCTCCTACGAGTCTGGATCGCCTCCCTGTCTACCTATGGGCATGAACACAGCGTCCAAAGAAAACGAACGTTAGTACGAACATTGTACTGAGTATGTAAGGCATCAATAATAATAATAAATCAATGAAACAAGGAGACATCAGGTGAGGAGCAATCTGTAACTGACTTTGAATCATAAAGGAAATAATGCATGCTGGATTACTTCATAATCATCATCATATCATGTATGCATAGATGTATAAGCTGCCCAACCATATAGGTACGGTGTGATAATCATTAGCATTAGCCTGCGTCCAGCCCTCCCGCGTCCGGGGTACCATCTCATACCGCCCACTAGTGGTGTCTGCCCATGCCATCTGGCCATGATGTATACGCTGCCCACCTTAGCGGTGTCTGCTCGGCCATACAGGCGCGGTGTAATGTCATCATCATATACTCATCTTAATGCATGCATGGAAACTCAATGACCACTATACTTTATCGGGGTGACATAAGGTCATGAACCCCCGATTCCATTATGGAACATTATACACATTCTGCCTCACCTTGAAGGAATTAGCATATAAGGTGAGTGTACATAATGATCAACAGCAATAGATTATAGATAGCATCATTAGCTTTATAGAAACATCATATCATGGACTCTAGAATCTTTAGACTTAAGCTTATCATCATCATTATCGCTCTCATAGTGTATCTTTTATCTCATATGGCTATTCATGAACAAGGACTCTTAGTTTTCTTAAGGATAGGAGATTCATGAAGAAGGAGAAAATTCTTTCCATAAGATTCATGCCTTAGAAAGAAAGGACTAGCCTCACATACCTTTTCCTTTAGCTATTCTATCGCTTGCTCATTGTTCTTCGATACTCGCGTTTCTTCCTTCAACAGAATTCGCATTATCATTAGCTAAGTGATTATAAAAACGTGCTTACTAAAGCTAGAGAAAATTGGGCAGCACTTCCTTTGTTTATACGAATTTCCTCATATTACATATCACCTCCCAAATATCCATAACAACATTCATAGTATCATAAGCAACAATCATCATTTATTTACATTTTCCACATTTCACAATTTCACTTCAATTCTCCATAATTATGGTCATAGTTCACTATTACGTTCTTTCACATACAATGCTTATTCCATGTTCTAGATGTCATTCATAACCTACTTACAATCACAACATATCAATATTCATGATTCATTCCAAGTTATGGCTCAACAATGACACTATTCCCCATTTAAGGCCGATTTTCTATATTTTTCTATAATCCAAGTTTTTCAACTTTTCAATACCTCAAACCTCATGAAAAGATCATAAAACTTACCTTAGATATTCTAGGAACAAGCCTTGAGTGGCAATACTCTTCTTACACCAAAACCCTAGTTCACTTCTCTTGGAATTTCTTGGTTTGGATGACTTTAATGTGTTTCACACTCTTGATTTTCGTTGTTTGATGAAGTTGATCATCAATTTCCTTTGTTTTATTATAGATGAAGTATGTAGAACCTTCTAGAGGTCTTGAGAGAGGTGAAGAACTGTGAGAAAATGAAATTAGAGAAGTGGGAACATGTATTTATGTTTGCAACTCAATCAGTCCGTTGGGACTTCCACGGACACTTATACGGTCCGTGGAACATTGCATGGCCCGTATAAGTAGTCGTGGTTTACCACTAAGCAATCATCATCTCTGATGGGTGTTATACGGACCCTTATACAGACCGTATAATGTTATACGGACCGTATAAGTCGGTCGTATAACTCCTTCTCCCTGAAATGATCTCCGTCGTTCGTTTGATCTCCAATCCTTATGGAACCTTCTTAACACTTGTTTAACACTTCATTAACAATCCAAGGGACATTATAACTCTTCTCCAAAACATCATTAAGTCATCGTTAATTCAATACTCGTAAATCTTGCCCGACACACGACATATACCTTGCTTTCCTTAACAACTTTCTTCCCTTACCTTAAATGTCTTTGAAATCTTACTCAGCGTCATCAAATGCTATTTCTTACTTATCAAAACATCTTATACGTCATGCCCTTTGTTATTCTATTCACTGTATACTAACGGGAAATTTTCTGAGGTACTACACATACCCTGCAGATCGGATGGGAATGCCTCCGCGAACTCGCTCACAATTGGAATGGACTCAAGGGGTGGAGATGCAACAGTAGTGTCAGGAACATGAGCTAGATAAGCTAAACACCCCTTGTTTATTAATTTCTTCGCTTGAAGAAAGTAAATACTCTTCTTCGGAGCGGGACTAAGAGTACCCCTCCACTCAAGTCTAAGGATGTCCGGCATGGCTAAAGTGACTGTCTTGACATGGCATACCCAAGATCGCATGATAAGGAGAACGTCAGGTCATACCCAAAATAATATTGGAATCCATCATATCAAGTATCATCAAGTCTACCCACGTGTCATAACCCATAAAAGTAACAAAGCACTACCGATAGACTCGATCAACCACAACAGAATCTCCGAATGGAGTAGACATATGAATAAGTACCACTATGGTATCACAAGTCAAGTCCCAACCAACAACATGATATGTAGACACATATGAATAAGTGGATCCAGGATCAAATAATACAGATGCTGCTTTATGTCGGATAGAAACGGTACCTGAAATGACAGCATTTGAGGCCTCCGCCTCGGGTCTACCTGGTAAGGAATAACACTGGGCCCCACCACGACCAGGCCTGGGACCCATAATAGAAATTTATAGACCACCGCGGCCTGACCGAGCACCGCCTCTCGAAGAAGCACCACCTCAGCTACCTGAAGATATTGGAGTCCTCTGGGGCTGATAACCCTACCTGGGTCGTAGACAATCTCGAGCCAAATGATCAAGTACTCCACACATAAAACAAGCCTTAGGAGACGGAGTCTGATGAACCGAAACTGAAGACTCAGTTGGAACAACTCCGTATGCTGGTCGAGAATATGAGCCCTCAGAAGCTCTCTGCCCAGATGGCCCACTAGAAGAAGCCTACAATGCTGACTGCACAGGCAGCCGGAATAGGACTGATACTGCCTAGAAGACTGTCGCTACCTCTTCTCGCCAACCCCTCCAAATGCGCGGGCCTTGGCAGCCTCAACTAATGATGCACGCTCAACACTGGACAGGAAGAAAGAACCCATGGCCTCAAGCTGAAGGCATGGAATCTGAAGAGCAGTAGCGAGCCCACCAATAAATCATCGAATCCTATCGGGCTCAGTAGGAATCAGGGGTGCTGAATAACAGGCCAAATACAAATAGCGAGTCACGTAAGCATCAATAGACAATCCCCTCTGCTGCAGGTGGAGGAACTCATCCTTACGTGCCTCTCTCAAAGCCCGGGGCACATACTTCTCAAGAAAGGCCTAATAAAATTGTGTCCAAGTAAGCGGAGGAGAACTCTCTGGTCTGCAAGAAATAAAGTACCTCCACCAGGTCTTCGCGTCTCCGTAAAACTGATATGACACATAATCGACCCCGTGGGTCTCAACAATCCCCATCCTATGCAGCAACTCGTGCATGTCCAATATAAACTCATATGCATCCTCTCCAGAAGTACCAGCGAATCTCGGCTGCTCTATCTTCTTGAACCTCCCTACCAGTTCTTGATCGGTCAAAGTCATAACAGGGCCTGCCACGAGTGTAAGATCATCTCCCGGGGCTGGCACTGCATTCATCCATGAAGCCACAGCCGCAGCAAGATGTGCTACAAGGGTCTGCCTCTACTTGGGGTCTGCGCCCCATCTCTAGTCTGCGATCCTCCACCCGGAGTAGTAATACCAGTGGTAGCCTGCTGGGCATCCAAATGAAGTAGAACATGAGCCATAGTATCCTGCATCATCTACTATGAAGCGGCCTCGGGGTGTACCCGTGATGGAGCCTCATCATCCTCGATGGTCGGACCTCGAGCTTGCTGAACCTCAGGCTTTGGAGACGGAGATCCGCATTCCGCTGCCCGCCGCGAGGGCCGGCCACGGTCGGGGTGCAAAGAACGCGGCCTCTAACTCGACCGCGTCCTCTAACTGTCGCTCGTCCCCCGTTGCCAGCCTCAGCTGCGGGCTCCGGCACCTGACCTCAGGCTATCATGGCTCGAGTGCTCACCATCTGTGAGAAAAGAGATAAGAATCAGATACCAATTCGATTGTAAGAGATAAGAATCAGATACCAATTCAATTATTTCATATACCAATTAAAATAAAGTAGCGCAAAAGAATGAAAGGAAGTGAAATTTTCTAAATGTCCTGTAGCCTCTCGCAGATAAGTACGGAGCTCATTGTACCGATCCACGAGATTCTACTAGACACGTTCTTGTATTATACACTAGGTAACGTGGGGCTCTGATACTAACTTATCACGACCCATTTTCACGAAGTCGTGAAGGCACCTACCTTTCCCATCTCGGTAAGCAAACACTTATCCTAACAATCATATGTACATAAATAAAGCGGAAGAAGATAGAATAACGTAAGTCTCACGATAATAATACAAGAAAATACGAAAGTAAAAGAAATACACCCCATTATCTGGTCTGGTCATACAAGAGCATCAACTAAATACTACAAGTCTGAATAACAATAATACATCAATAGTCTCAAAATCATGTCTTAGAACGGGAAATAAAGACATAATAGAAGGAAGAGTCTGCGGGCAGTGAACGTCCTCATGGTCATCCTGAAATACTCGAATCAGCAATCCTCGAATATCAGCCACGAGGAGTAGAAGTCGATCCCACCTGGTACTTTACATTCATAAAAGAATGCAGCAAATGCAGGTCAGTGCAAACAACAAGTAGTGGTAGGTATCATAGGCCGACTAAGACTAGCTAACGTATATAAAGACAACAAAGCAAGATAAACATATAAACCAGTAAGTACAAGTCGACACGAATCCATATCCACAGTATAAGTCATCACCTATGTTATAGCACCTAAACCCAACTGTGCCAAGTCTCAGTATAATCAATCCGAACCAGTACATCAGAATTATCTCAATTTTAAGTCATCACCAATGTTATAGCATCTAAGCCTAACTGTGCCAAGTCTCAGTATCATCAATCCGAACCAGTATATCACAATAGTATCACAACATATCACCAGAAACCAAAGGTACAATGCAATGCAATAATGTATGTATTATGAATGCAATACATATGCACCTTTGTACAACATGTCCCGGACGGAATAACTCCAAATTCATACCCGAAGGCTTACATGCATTCTCCCTAAATATCATCTAAACATACGCTTTGCTAGTTGAAGTCTCACCATAAGGTAAACCATAACCTACCTTGAGAGCCGAACAACAAAGTCTCCTATAATCAAACCTTATTCTTTCCCTTCCTTTGAGCCTCGAGATAATGGAAGTCTAAACATATCCGAAACATGAAATTACAATCAAGAAGAACATCATTCAAACCTTACTTCTATTCAAGACCTAGATCCCCAACCTATGGAACGAGATTTATGAACTAGAAAGATGAAATTTAGGAATCCATAGGTCTCAACATAAAATTAATGTTCTAGGTGATCAATTCCAATCAATTATAAGCTAGAAGAACCAACAAATCACTTAAATTCGGATTCTAGGCAAAACCCCCAAATTTGGGTCTAAACCCTAACTTCCAATTCCATATTTAGCCATTAATTAGGAAGGAATCATGCAATAATAGACTCTAATAATCAATTCCATGCTTAATGAAGATAACCCAATCAATAAATAAAGGTTTAAAAGTGTAGAATGAAGAACCCGTTGAACCCTATTTTAATCCTTAAAATGTTATTGAAACTAGCATGATAATGGATTCCTAAGGTGATTAAGGGACTATGGAATAGCAATGAAGTGGAAGGACTTACTCAAAGATTTTCCCCCAAGAATCGCCTTGAAATACTCCCAATAGCTCTAAAGTCAGAATAGTAATAAATGAGGAACTTAGTGTTTTTAACACTTATTAGATGAATTTATCTGCCCGATACCCACTTTTGCGACAACGGGAATGCTGCGGCAATCAACTAGTGAATGCTCTAGGCTGCTTTTGTAGCATGGCCACGCTTCACGTTGCCATATTTCATGAAACACTTGCCGCCGCTATAGCGGGGCACCAAACACTAGAAAACTCCCAAGTTTCATAATCTCTACCCGAAACCCCAAATATCACCTGAAGCCATCTGCTCATATACCATATATGTCGACACACAAAAAACACGCTACGAAGGCACTCATGGCATCGAAATTCCCAATGGAGGTCTGGTTGACCGAGTCAACCCCCGATACCTCAAAATCAACTTCCCAACCCAAGTCCCAAAATGCACCCAAGTGCATTGGAAACCAAATTGTATATATGCACAAGTTCTTAAAGACCATCCAGACCTTTTAGAATTGACGGATTCCCAAAAAAGGTCTGTTTATCCAAAAGTCAACTTTGAGTCAACTCTTTTTTCGCTTTAAGCCCAAACTTCCCACAACGTCACTCAAATCTTAACCAAAGACCTCAAGAAGCTTGTCAATGATACCCTCGGGTCAAATGTGAGCTAAACAAGCTCAGGCAAGGTCAAAAGTTCCAAAAAGACTATAATTACCAAACGGGTCGTTACAGTTTCATTTTAAAATTGATTTATCGCCTGATATACGTGATATACTTGTACCATCTAAGCTTGTAAATGCCTTACTCTGTTATAGGATTGGAGTACTACTCTGACAGATTCGTTGTGGAATTGAGTTGACGACTTGAGGTATGTTAAGGCTAACTTTTCTTCTTTTGGCATGATCCTCATAAACGAAACGTAAACGTAATGCTATCCATAATGATTCCATTCTTAGCAACTAGAGATGCCCTATGTTGATTCATGTTCCAATGATATTATCGATAGTAAGTCCTTCTTCGCATTCTCGTATGCTTCACAAAGTCACATGATGATGAATATGCTATTTCATAATGATGATCGGAGATTTAACGACCTTACCTCACTCCGACAGATTCATACATACATACATATATATATATATATATATATATATATATATATATATATATATATATATATGTATGACTAGGTGTTATACACGCATATATATAGTACTTATGCATGTCATTGGCCCTCAGAGGTAGTTCAGATATACAAGTTGCATTCCTTTTATCCTACATACTTTTGATGTCTCTTTTATGTTACTTTCATGCCTTACATACTCATTACTTTGTTCGTACTGATGCCCCTTTCGCAGGGAAACGCTGCATTGCATGCCCGCTGGTTCAGGTAGACAAGTTAACGATCCGCCTACGTAGGTTGCTGTTCAGCTAATACTGGAGCACTCCCCTTGTCCCGGAGTTGCTGTTGTGTTTTGGTACATTATATTTTTTGTTGCACATATAGGTATGGCGGGGCCCTATCCCGACCTTGTTATGTCTTGTACTCTATTAGAGGCTTGGAGACGTATTATAGTATACCTAGAAGTTCTATGGCCCTTTCGGCCTATATTTTGTTGTATAGTGGTCTATGATGGCCTAGTCGGCTTGTACAGTTTGGTCCAGTATATTTATATAGTATCTTCTTCTCAGGCTCATCCTTTTCTAGCATACTTCTCTCATGATCTAGTAGATTTCCATCTGATGAACCTCGAGGTCCACCCTTGTTTATGATTATGATATGAAAGCATGATTAGTAGTGCTAGACAGGTATGGCTCGGTGCCCGTCATGGCCCTCCGATTTGGGTCGTGAGAGGTTCGAAGCAATGTTATGTTCTTAGCTCCCTAAGTAATTCATGTATTATAAATACATATGTTAGATATACCCTACTCATGTTCTATGTACTTATCTTACACTGATGTTCGAGCTTTATGCTTTACGTTTATGATTTAAAGATTAGGACCTTATTCATGTTCTATACAATCCATACCTATGTTCTATCTCCTCTATGTTTTACACATTAAGATGTGCTACATTTAAAGTTCGAGTCCAATTCCAGTCTCATGTATCTATCATGCTTATGTACCAATGTCGACGTTCCAGCCTAGGTTATATTCCAAGTATTTCAAAGAAGTTGATACAGAAGTGAAAGGTAAGTTATTTTGAAGGGAGTTCTTATATGTTTATTGCAACCAATAGGTGACATGTTATACTTATTACTCTTTTCATTGAGATATGCTTTTCGTGATGCCCTTTGATGCTCGTATATGTGTTTCTGGTTAGCTGACAAGTTTTGGGATAGTCCTATTTATAAAGGAAACTCTGCCGAAATTTTTAGAGAATCCCGAAGTTAGCCTTTTCTTGAGTTACGACTCTCATTTGAGGACAGATTTTCCTAAGGAGGGAAAATTTAACAACCCGTACTTTCAGGCTATGGTCCAACTCGTGCGACATAGATAAATGTATTTAAACTCAGGAGGACAAGGTTGTACCAAAGCCTATGATCAAGAATCCAATGTATTTAAGTGTTCAACAAGGGTTGAGGTTCAGAAAAATTGAAACGAATAAGTTACGACAGCACATCCTAAACTAGCCAAACAAGTCACCAAATTCAAGTTACAAATTTACGATCTTGTGCTCCAACAAGTCTCCAAAATTACATACATAAGTGTGACATATGGATCATGTACAAGTCAAAAATTTCTACAAAACCTAGATGCATATGTAAATGTAATCTTCACAAAAGCTCCCAAGAAGTCTACTCTATGGTCGTCTTCATATCTCTTACCCTACACTACCTATGATAGAAAACAACTATCGTTAAGCATAAAGCTTAGTGGCGTATAAACTTTGGGCTTGGAGCCATTAGGTTCTCCAATTCCCTTATCAGTCATACATAGCTCAAATGAGACATAAACATTAATCAAGTACCAAATTTATTAAAAGTATCAAATATCAAACCATGTTTCAAAATATCAATATCAATATTCAAAGGCTCAAGTGTCCAGAAAGCTTACAAAATCAGTTCAAGAGAGTTTGTCAGATAACAACTTTCGCCCGATATGTATGTTATGTCATCACACCAAGCATAATCAAATATCAAGATGGAACGAAGCCCCAAATCAACTTCGGTCGAAACCCAATAATCAAGGAATCAACAACCATGTTAAAAATAGCTTAATCAATATAATCAAGAACCATATGAAAAATAGCTTTCAAGTTTGTACTTAACAAGGATAAGTTCCATAATTAAGAAAAACCACAAATCCAAAGTCAAGATCGCAAAAGATCTGAATAAATAGGTTTCACACCTCACCCTTGGTAAGGCGTGATTGGCACCTGGCACATTACAGGAACCGAGCAAACTTGTCACGACCTGAATCATGGGCCGCGACGGGTATCCGGGGCTAACCACCGAATACCACTCATTTTGTTATCTATATGCTCTCATTCATAATACTTGCTCAATTTCATAGAAATATATCATCATTCGAAACATAATTACTTTTATCAACATAAGCCCTTCGGCTATCAAAATAATATATATATATATACACACATGCATATACATACAGACCATGGGAACATACTACCCACACTGCGTATCTACGAGCCTCTACTGGAATACTAGACATATGGACGGGACAGGACCCCGCCGTGCCCAATCATGAATATACACGGATATGTATGAAAAGAATACTCTGTGGCACCTCCGTAAAATGGAGTGCTCTCTAATCAGCTGCTAGCTCCTATGAGTCTGGATCACCTCCCTGTCTACCTGTGGGCATGAACACAGCGTCAAAAGAAAAGGACGCGCACGAATATTGTACCGAGTATGTAAGGCATAAGCAATAATAAGATGTCAATAAAATAAGGAGGCATCAATGAGGATCAATCAGAATCGATCGAATCATAAAGGAAGTAATACATGCTAGCTTACTTTCATACTCATCATCATATCATATATGCATTAAACAGTATAAGCCGCCCGACCATATAGGTGCGGTGTGATAATCAATAACATTAGCAATAGCATTAGCCTGCGTCCAGGCCTCCCGCATCCGGGGTATCATCTCGTGCTGCCCACTAATGGTGTTTGCCCATGCCATTTGGCCATGGTGTATAGCTGCCCGCCTTGGCGGTGACTGCCCGGCCATATAGGCGCGGTGTACTATTATCATATGCTCATCATAATACATTTATCATACATGCTTATCATAATATACATATCATAACATACTTCTAGCAATACATGCATAGAGACTCATAGATAATCATACTTTATCGGGGTGACATAAGGTCGTGAACCCCCGATGTCATTATGAGCATTCATAAGTATTCCGTCTCACCTTGAAGGAACAAACATAAGGTGAGTGTATACAATGATCAACATCAATGGGCTATGGATAGCTTCATTAGCTTAACTGGAACGTCATATCATAGGCTATAGCATCTCTAGTCTTAAGCTTATCATTATCACTATCATCGTAGCATATCTCTTATCTCATGTAGCTATTCATGAACAATGACTCATAGTCTTCTTGAAGATGGAACATTCATAATACAAGAGAAAATTCATGCCGTAGGACTCATGCCTCAGAAAGAAAGGACTAGCCTCACATACCTTCATCGTTTAGCTATTCTATCGCTTGCTCGTTCTCCTTTAATGTGCTTGTTTATACCTTCAAGAGAATTCGTATTGACGTTAGCTATATCGTCGTGAAAGCATACTTTACTAAAGCTATAGAAATTGGGGCAGCATTTCCTTTGTTTATACTACTTTCCGCCATATTCCATATCAACTTCCAACATTCATAACGGCAATCACAATATCCCTAACAACAATCGTCATTCATTCGTATGATTCGTATTTCATAATTCTACTTCAATCCTCCATATTCATGACTAAAGTCCATCGTCGTATTATTTCATATCCAATACTTATTTCATGTTCTATAGGTCATTTATAACACATTCATAACATCAACATATCCATTTCCATGATTCAATTCAACTATCACATACTAGCAATACTATTCACACATTTGGTGACCCATTTGCTATACACTTCTACAATCCATGTGTTTCAACTTATAAATACTTCAAAAAACATGTAAACATCATGAAACTTACCTTAGATGATGGAGGAATAATCTTAGAATGGTGATTCACCCTTAGCACCAAAACCCTACTTTATCTCTCTTGGGATTTCTTGACTTGGAAGACTTTTAATGGGTTTCCTTCACTTGATTCTCTTGATTTCTTGTTGTTGATCCTTGATTTCTATGGATTTCTCATGGATGAAGTGTTTGGAACACTCTAGAGGTTTCTTGTGTTGTGGAGAAGTGAGGTGAAATGAAATGGACCAACATACGGTCCGTATAAAATCTACTGACCGTATGTTGGACCGTACATCTGGTCCGTATAAAATCTACTGACCGTATGTTCGACCGTACATCTGGTCCAGTGCATCATGACATACTGGGCTGGATCTATGGCTGGACATACGGTCCGTAGATCTTATACGGCCAGTATGTCCGGCCGTATGTTTGCCGCTTTTCGAGAGTTGTTTCGTCGGCTCGTTTGATCTCCGATCCTTATGGAACCTTCTTAACACTTGTTCCTTAGTTCAATACCATTCTAAGGGACGTTATAACTCTTCCTCAAAGGGTAATTAAGACATCATTAACTTAATACTCGTAATTCTCCTCCGATACCCAACATATGACTCGCTTCTCTTAACAACTTTTTTTCCTTAACCCGAATGTCTTTGAAAATCTTAATTAGCATCATCGATTACTATCTCCTACTTGTCCAAACCTCGTATACATCATACCCCTCGCTCGTCTATTCACTGTATGCTAACGGGAAATTTTCTAAGGTGTAACATTCTTCCCCCCTTTTGGAACATTCGTCCTCGAATGTTAAGTCGTCGGGGATTCTAGAAAAATTTCGCCAGAGTTTTCCCTGTAATATGGCACTACCGTCCTGTCACAACAACTAATAATATCATTGCCTCACAGGTCCACAACATAATAGCAATATAAACTGGCCACACGCGACCCATATACATACAATAAAACATACATACCTCATCACCTCGGCGTTTCGTCATAGCTTTCTTCTGGGGGCTGAAATAAATGTGGATATGTGGATTTCATCTTCTCTTCCGCTTCCCAAGTCATCTCTTCCCAGTTATTATTTCGCCATAGGACTTTGACTGAAGCTATTTCCTTATTTCGAAGCCTTCGTACTTGCCTGTCTAAAATGGCAATAGGCACTTCTTCATAAGCTACCTTTTTTGTGATCTGAACATCATCTATTGGCACGATCTTTGTGGGATCTCCCACACATTTACGGAGCATCGAAACATGAAATACTGGATGAACTAATTCAAGCTCGGAAGGCAATTCTAATTCATACGCTACTTGACCCACCTTGCGGATGATTTTGTAGGGTCCAATGTACCGAGGACTTAGCTTTCCTTTCTTGCCAAATCTCATCACCCCTTTCATCGGTGATACTTTCAAGAATACCCAGTCATTGACTTGAAATTCTAAATCTCGCCGGCGGTTATCCGCGTATGACTTTTAGCGACTTTGGGCTGTCAATAATCGATCTCGTATCACCTTGACTTTTTCTCATCGCTTTTGCCGAATCAACTCGGGCCCTATTAACTGTACTTCTCCGACATCAAACCATCCAATCGGAGATCTACATTTCCTTCCATATAGAGCTTCATACGGAGCCATTTAGATACTGGAATGGTAGCATTGTTGTAGGCAAATTCAATTAGGGGTAAGTGGTCATCCCAACTACCACCAAAATCTAATACACATGCTCGTAGCATATCCTCCAAGGTTTGTATAGTACGCTCGGCTTGTCCGTCAGTCTGTGGGTGAAAAGCCGTGCTGAGCCTTATTTGAGTACCTAGACCTTCTTGAAAGGATTTTAACTTAGCCGTGAACTCGTGCTCCTCCGTTCTGTGATGATAGATATTGGAATACCATGAAGCCTTACAATCTCCTTATGATATAACCTTGCATAATCCTCAGCTGAATATGTGGTTCTGACTGGGAGAAAATGAGCTGCCTTTGTTAATCTATCCACAATCACCCATATAGAATCATGCTTGCCTCGAGAGCGGGGCAATCCTACAATAAAGTCCATATTGATCACTTTCCATTTCCACGTAGGAATTCCTATCGCCTGCAATAATCCTCATGGCTTTTGATGTTCTACCTTTACTTGCTGACAATTCGGACATTTGGCTACAAATTCTGCTATGTCTATTTTCATGCCATCCCACCAATACATCAATTAAAGATCATGGTACATCTTTGTCGTTCTAGGATGAATAGAGAAGGGAGTAATGAGCTTCTTCTAGAATTCGGCGTAGTTCCGCCACATCCGGAACACATAACCTATTATTATACCTGAGAACCCCATCTACCGAGACTTCAAATGGTGACTTTTCTTTTGGAAATTTCACACCTTTATAATACTTCAATTTGGAATCCTCATATTGACGCTCTTTTATTTCCGCGTCCAAGGATGAAACTGTGGGATTGTTAACACCGATGTTACACCCCGTACTTCGTACGTCGGAATATTCTAAGTTGGTTGCGACGAGGTATGGACAAGACTTTTAATTTCCGGTTTTGTTGATTTTGTCTCGACGCATAAGTTGCATATTCGTCTTTTGTTGATACGAAGTGTTAAGGGTAAGATTGGAATAAGGAAAAAAATTAGAGAATGAAAGTTGGAAAAATTTGGGACCAAAAGATGAATTATGGAAAGTTGGCCATTATTTGAAATGGCCCTAGGTGGCCGGCCATGTGTGTGTGTGTGTGGGCCATAGGGCCATGTGTTAAATTATATATGTGTGTATAAGATGACTTAGTCATCTTTACCACTTTGTTGCCTTAAGGAAAAATCAAGAAACATGGAGAAAGAAAGAGAGGAGAAACGGCCAAGGAGAAAAAATGGAAGATCAAAAATTGACCATGGAAAATTATTTTCTTCAAGCAAACCTACTAATTGGAGGGTGCTTAGTAACGTGGAGTCGTTGTTTCAAGCGTTGGACTACTCGTTTTCATCCTTGGCCAACTTTAGACAAGTTGAGAAGTTGTGAAGAAAGGTAAGTTCTAATCTTGTTTTATGAGTTGTGGAAGGTTCATGTGTATTGTAGTATGTTAATATGGATGAAATTCATGAGATATGGCATGTTGAAGTTGAGTTGTGAAAGTTGAAGGTTGGCGTGTGTTGTGTGTGTTGTGTGGTGATAGTGATTTAATTGTATTCAACATGATTGTGTGTTGTTGTAGTGTGTAGAATTGAATGGAAGTCATGGAAAAAAAGGTGTGTTGGGTGTGGCCGTATGGGTTGTTTTGGCATGACAAAGTATGGATTGATTTTACTTAGTGTTTTAGTTGTTATTGTCATGAATTCTATGATGTAAAGTTGAGAGTTTAATGTGCCAAGTTGGTGTTGTAATTGTTGGTGGGCTGATTTGGAACCTTAAGAAATTTTAATATAGTTTCATGAATTTGTGGAAGATAATGTTGGCAATGTGTGAATTGTTGATATAGTATGAGAATTTGAAAGAAAGAAACGTATTATTGTCGTATTCATTAAGTTGGAAGGTTTCGGGTTTCATAGCATATTGTTGGGATTGTCTTGAATACTTTGTGGATTGTTCGGAATGTTCTTAAATCTTGTTTGGATGGTTGTTGGTTTGGTTGCCGTTGTTGATGATTAGCCGAGTTGAAATCTCGGGGTTGGTGATATATAGGGGAAATGCGCCCAATTTTTGGTAGAAAAAGTAATGGTTTGGAATTGGATTCTTTAGCGCGTATGACTAATGTTCGATGCCTATCGATGTTATTGTAGATTTTGAGCAGCCGAGGTTTGAGTTTGGATTAGCCTAGGAAGCAAACCAGGTATGTGAAGCTTACCCTTCTTTTCTTTTTGGCATGTCTTAGACGGAATTAAGGTATGACATGATTTGTGCCTCGGGGTAATTCCATTCGTAAATTTCAAGTATGTTTGTGAATCGTATTTACTTGTCTTTGTTGGCATCCTTAGTATGGTCATGGTTTGTATGTCTTTGATATGGTTGAGTTTGAAATATTGTGTAAGCGATTCGTATAAGTTCCTTGATGTTCGTATCTTTGACGTAGTTGAGTTATGACCCTTATGTCGTTTGTAGGATTAAACTTTTAAGGTTTTAAAAGAGTTCTATTTTCAAAAGAATTTTGTTTTCAAAAGAGACTTGTTCCAAAACGACTTCGAAACTACGAACGTCCGTAACTTTTGCATACGACCTCGAAACGCCCCAAAACATAATATGTAAGTTCATAAGACATCACTCTCCCCTACCCCTCGTAGTCGGGCTCGGACGGGGGTCGGCACCGCCCGTGGGGCCCGCGGCTTTTCTATGCTACTTTTATGAATTTTTCGGGAAATTTAATATTTTCTTCATTATGACTATTTATTTATGTATTTGTCGAGTTGGAAATAAGGATTTTATGTCCATGATTTTGATACATAATTGTGGTTTCTAAAATTCGGTTTGACATGTTCCCGAGCGAAATTCGGAAGAAAACTTGATTTGACTATGGTTTGGATTTTCAAAAAAAAAAAGAGGGTTCGTTTTGATAATTCGATTGAGTCCGTGATGATGTCCGATGTGCGTGTGGTTACTTACGATCCGTTCGTGCGTTCGTGTTACCTCTTTCACCGGATCCCGGCCGTATATGATCGTGCGCACTATGATATACTACGGTGTTATCTTCGTGTTACGGTTCCGAGACCTCGCCATGGGGCGGGTTCCGTTTATGGAAGTTATCTTTCGTGATATGGCTTATGATGTGTTGTGATGATGTGTTGTGTTCGGGGATACGGAGATTTGAAATCTTTCGGAGTTATCTTGTGTTGTGGCGCACGGATAGGGTGGCGACCACGTTCGTCCCGCCGGTCCTATGGACCGCATTTGATATGTGATGATGTGTGATGAGTTTGTTCTCCGATGATGAGTTTGATCACCGATGATGAGGCGGATCCCACATCGGTTCTTGTCATTCCATATGACAGATTACGATGCGTTCGGTATGAGTATGCATGATTTGTGTGTCGGATGTAAGTACTTAGATAGTTGGGTTATTACGACTTCACTTTCGTACTTCCTACTTTAGTTATGACCTCGTTTGATGTATGCTATGCTTTACATGCTCTTACATATTTCGTGACCGACCCCCTTTCTTCGGGGCTGCGTTTCATGCCACGCAGTACCCACGGATGAGTCGGTGATGTTAGCAGTAAGATGCTCCATTTGGATTGGCGAGCTCCATTTCCTCCGTGAGGTCGCCGAGTCGAGTGCTTTGTATGGTGTTCGAAGTTATGATAGAGACTTTGCGAACAGTGTCGAGTGTATGATATGTCGGGTATGTTTTGTAAGCGGCTAAGTAAGCCGGTGTGTTTGTATGCATTATGCTACCGATGTGTTTGGCAAGCGGCTATAAAAGCCGAAGTTCGTTATGCCTTACATTATAGTTTTCATACGATTGCGCATTTTATTTGGTTTGGAAAAAAAAAAACGAAAGGCATGTTTGTTTTTGAAAAATTTTCATATCGTGTGTATGTTATGTTTTGTGGCCCGGTGTGGTCATGAGTGTTACGTTAGTCAGCGGGTTCGCTCGGCCCTAGGTAAGGGTCGGGTGCCCATCATACCCTATCGGAAATTGGGGTGTGACAAAGTGGTATCAAAGCGTGTTCGTCCTAGGGGTTGTACGCAAAGTCGTGTCCGGAGAGTCTTGTTTATGGTGTGTTGCGCGCCACATTTATAAACAGGAGGCTACGGGGCATTTAGGATGGTTACTCTTCTTTCATATCTGAGATCGTGCCGTAGAGCCAAGTCATAGGAGATGGGACTCCTTACCCTGATTTGTGATTGCAGTTGATGAATGACGTTGATAGAAGGAAGCGATTGATGATGTTGGAAGTCACGAAGTACGCAGGTAAGCAAAAGTATGAAGATGTATGTTGGGAAAGATATTGAAGTTGCGATCGAGGTACGAGTTGAGGCCTAAAGGGGGAAAGCAAATAAGAAAGTGTATCAGGTACCGTTTGAGTTGGACACACGAGGTAAGTTTATCATTTTCGTACTGTTGTTGATGTTGGGAGCCCTGTGAGGCTGTGATATGATATAATATGCATATATGTATGTTGGCCCTGTGAGGCATTGTTGGTATTTTCGTGCGTGTGTTTTGAGGTAGTAAGAAATATAGAGGGAACTCTGCCGAATTTTTTTTTCCAGAAATGGGAAGAGAATGAGATGTGTGTTTGTAATACGACTTGAAAGGTCGTGCCGATAGTAAGAGTAAGATTAAGACAAGAGTAAGAAGGAAAAGTTTAACCTGAGATCCTTATGATGTTTTATGAGACTAGTTGAACATTCGAGGACGAATGTTCTAAAGGGGGAAAGGATGTTACACCCCGTACTTCGTACGTTGGAATATTCTAAGTTGGTTGCGACGAGGTATGGACAAGACTTTTAATTTCCGGTTTTGTTGATTTTGTCTCAACGCATAAGTTGCATATTCGTCTTTTGTTGATATGAAGTGTTAAGGGTAAGATTGGAATAAGGAAAAAAATTAGAGAATGAAAGTTGGAAAAATTTGGGACCAAAAGATGAATTATGGAAAGTTGGCCATTATTTGCAAATGGCCCTAGGTGGCCGGCCATGTGTGTGTGTGTGTGGGCCATAGGGCCATGTGTTAAATTATATATGTGTGTATAAGATGACTTAGTCATCTTTACCACTTTGTTGCCTTAAGGAAAAATCAAGAAACATGGAGAAAGATGAAGAGAGGAGAAACGGCCAAGGGAGAAAAAAATGGAAGATCAAAAATTGACCATGGAAAATTATTTTCTTCAAGCAAACCTACTAATTGGAGGGTGCTTAGTAACGTGGAGTCGTTGTTTCAAGCGTTGGACTACTCGTTTTCATCCTTGGCCAACTTTAGACAAGTTGAGAAGTTGTGAAGAAAGGTAAGTTCTAATCTTGTTTTATGAGTTGTGGAAGGTTCATGTGTATTGTAGTATGTTAATATGGATGAAATTCATGAGATATGGCATGTTGAAGTTGAGTTGTGAAAGTTGAAGGTTGGCCGTGTGTTGTGTGTGTTGTGTGGTGATAGTGATTTAATTGTATTCAACATGATTGTGTGTTGTTGTAGTGTGTAGAATTGAATGGAAGTCATGGAAAAAAAGGTGTGTTGGGTGTGGCCGTATGGGCTGTTTTGGCATGACAAAGTATGGATTGATTTTACTTAGTGTTTTAGTTGTTATTGTCATGAATTCTATGATGTAAATGAGAGTTTAATGTGCCAAGTTGGTGTTGTAATTGTTGGTGGGCTGATTTGGAACCTTAAGAAATTTTAATATAGTTTCATGAATTTGTGGAAGATAATGTTGGCAATGTGTGAATTGTTGATATAGTATGAGAATTTGAAAGAAAGAAACGTATTATTGTCGTATTCATTAAGTTGGAAGGTTTCGGGTTTCATAGCATATTGTTGGGAGTGTCTTGAATACTTTGTGGATTGTTCGGAATGTTCTTAAATCTTGTTTGGATGGTTGTTGGTTTGGTTCTTGTTGTTGATATTAGCCGAGTTGAAATCTCGGGGTTGGTGAATATATAGGGGAAATGCTGCCCAATTTTTGGTAGAAAAAGTAATGGTTTGGAATTGGATTCTTTAGCGCGTATGACTAATGTTCGATGCCTATCGATGTTATTGTAGATTTTGAGCAGCCGAGGTTTGAGTTTGGATTAGCTTAGGAAGCAAGCCAGGTATGTGAAGCTTACCCTTCTTTTCTTTTTGGCATGTCTTAGACGGAATTAAGGTATGACGTGATGTGTGCCTCGGGGTAATTCCATTCGTAAATTTCAAGTATGGTTGTGAGTCATAGTTGCTTGTCTTTGTTGGCATCCTTAGTATGGTCGAGGTTTGTGGTTTGTATGTCTTTGATATGGTTGAGTTTGAAATATTGTGTAAGCGATTCGTATAAGTTCCTTGATGTTCGTATCTTTGACGTAGTTGAGTTATGACCCTTATGTCGTTTGTAGGATTAAACTTTTAAGGTTTTAAAAGAGTTCTATTTTCAAAAGAATTTTGTTTTCAAAAGAGACTTGTTCCAAAACGACTTCGAAACTACGAACGTCCGTAACTTTTGCATACGACCTCGAAACGCCCCAAAACATAATATGTAAGTTCATAAGACATCACTCTCCCCTACCCCTCGTAGTCGGGCTCGGACGGGGGTCGGCACCCGTCCGTGGGGCCCGCGGCTTTTCTATGCTACCTTTATGAATTTTTCGGGAAATTTAATGCTTTCTTCATTATGACTATTTATTTATGTATTTGTCGAGTTGGAAATAAGGATTTTATGTCCATGATTTTGATACATAATTGTGGTTTCTAAAATTCAGTTTGACATGTTCCCGAGCGAAATTCGGAAGAAAACTTGATTTGACTATGGTTTGGATTTTCAAAAAGAGGGTTCGTTTTGATAATTCGATTGAGTCTGTGATGATGTCTGATGTGCGTGTGGTTACTTACGATCTGTTCGTGCGTTCTGTGTTACCTCTTTCACCGGATCCGGCCGGTATATGATCGTGCGCACTATGATATACTTCGGTTATCTTGTGTTACGGTTCCGAGACCTCGCCATAGGGCCGGGTTCCGTTTATGGAGTTATCTTTGTGATATGGCTTATGATGTGTTGTGATGATGTGTTGTGTTCGGGGATACGGAGATTTGAAATCTTCCGGAGTTATCTTGTGTTGTGGCGCCGGCATGGGTGGCGACCACGTTCGTCCGCCGGGTCCTATGGACCGCATTTGATATGTGATGATGTGTGATGAGTTTGTTCTCCGATGATGAGTTTGATCACCGATGATGAGGCGGATCCCACATCGGTTCTTGTCATTCCATATGACAGATTACGATGCGTTCGGTATGAGTATGCATGATTTGTGTGTCGGATGTAAGTACTTAGATAGTTGGGTTATTACGACTTCACTTTCTCGTACTTCCTACTTTAGTTATGACCTCGTTTGATGTATGCTATGCTTTACATGCTCGGTACATATTTCGCATCGACCCCCTTTCTTCGGGGCGCGCGTTTCATGCCACGCAGTACCCACGGATGAGTCGGTGATGCTAGCGAGAAGATGCTCCACCGGATTGGCGAGCTCCATTTCCTCCGAGTGCCGCCGAGTCGAGTGCTTTGTATGGTGTTCGAAGTTATGATAGAGACTTTGCAGACAGTGTCGAGTGTATGATATGTCGGGTCTGTTTGTAAGCGGCTATGTAAGCCGGTGTGTTTGTATGCATTATGCTACCGATGTGTTTGGCAAGCGGCTATAAAAGCCGAAGTTCTGTTATGCCTTACATTATAGTTTTCATACGATTGCAGATTTTATTTGGTTTGGAAAAAAAAAAAAAAACGAAAGGCATGTTTGTATTTTGAAAAATTTTCATATCGTGTGTATGTTATGTTTTGTGGGCCCAGTGTGGTCATGAGTGTTACGTTAGTCAGCGGGTTCGCTCGGCCCTAGGTAAGGGTCGGGTGCCCATCATACCCTATCGGAAATTGGGGTGTGACAAAGTGGTATCAGAGCGGTTCGTCCTAGGGGTTGTCTGCAAAGTCGTGTCCAGTAGAGTCTTGTTTATGGTGTGTTGCGCGCCACATTTATAAACAGGAGGCTACGGGGCATTTAGGATGGTTACTCTTCTTTCATATCTGAGATCGTGCCATAGAGCCAAGTCATAGGAGATGAGACTCCTTACCCCGATTTGTGATTGCAGTTGATGAATGACGCTGATAGAAGGAAGCGATTGATGATGTTGGAAGTCACGAAGTACGCAGGTAAGCAAAAGTATGAAGATGTATGTTGGGAAAGATATTGAAGTTGCGATCGAGGTACGAGTTGAGGCCTAAAGGGGGAAAGCAAATAAGAAAGTGTATCAGGTACCGTTTGAGTTGGACACACGAGGTAAGTTTATCATTTTCGTACTGTTGTTGATGTTGGGAGCCCTGTGAGGCTGTGATATGATATAATATGCATATATGTATGTTGGCCCCGTGAGGCATTGTTGGTATTTCTGCGTGCGAGGTTTTGAGGTAGTAAGAAATATAGAGAAACTCGCCGAATTTTTTTTCCGAAAATGGGAAGAGAATGAGATGTGTGTTTGTAATACGACTTGAAAGGTCGTGCCGATAGTAAGAGTAAGATTAAGACAAGAGTAAGAAGGAAAAGTTTAAATTGTGTGTGAGATCCTTATGATGTTTTATGAGATAGTTGAACATTCGAGGACGAATGTTCTAAAGGGGGAAAGGATGTTACACCCCGTACTTCGTACGTCGGAATATTCTAAGTTGGTTGCGACGAGGTATGGACAAGACTTTTAATTTCCGGTTTTGTTGATTTTGTCTCGACGCATAAGTTGCATATTCGTCTTTTGTTGATATGAAGTGTTAAGGGTAAGATTGGAATAAGGAAAAAATTAGAGAATGAAAGTTGGAAAAATTTGGGACCAAAAGATGAATTATGGAAAGTTGGCCATTATTTGCAAATGGCCCTAGGTGGCCGGCCATGTGTGAGTGTGTGTGGGCCATAGGGCCATGTGTTAAATTATATATGTGTGTATAAGATGACTTAGTCATCTTTACCACTTTGTTGCCTTAAGGAAAAATCAAGAAACATGGAGAAAGATGAAGAGAGGAGAAACGGCCAAGGGAGAAAAAATGGAAGATCAAAAATTGACCATGGAAAATTATTTTCTTCAAGCAAACCTACTAATTGGAGGGTGCTTAGTAACGTGGAGTCGTTGTTTCAAGCGTTGGACTACTCGTTTTCATCCTTGGCCAACTTTAGACAAGTTGAGAAGTTGTGAAGAAAGGTAAGTTCTAATCTTGTTTTATGAGTTGTGGAAGGTTCATGTGTATTGTAGTATGTTAATATGGATGAAATTCATGAGATATGGCATGTTGAAGTTGAGTTGTGAAAGTTGAAGGTTGGCCGTGTGTTGTGTGTGTTGTGTGGTGATAGTGATTTAATTGTATTCAACATGATTGTGTGTTGTTGTAGTGTGTAGAATTGAATGGAAGTCATGGAAAAAAAGGTGTGTTGGGTGTGGCCGTATGGGCTGTTTTGGCATGACAAAGTATGGATTGATTTTACTTAGTGTTTTAGTTGTTATTGTCATGAATTCTATGATGTAAATGAGAGTTTAATGTGCCAAGTTGGTGTTGTAATTGTGGTATTTTAGTTGGTGGGCTGATTTGGAACCTTAAGAAATTTTAATATAGTTTCATGAATTTGTGGAAGATAATGTTGGCAATGTGTGAATTGTTGATATAGTATGAGAATTTGAAAGAAAGAAACATATTATTGTCGTATTCATTAAGTTGGAAGGTTTCGGGTTTCATAGCATATTGTTGGGATTGTCTTGAATACTTTGTGGATTGTTCGGAATGTTCTTAAATCTTGTTTGGATGGTTGTTGGTTTGGTTGCTGTTGTTGATATTAGCCGAGTTGAAATCTCGGGGTTGGTGAATATATAGGGGAAATGCTGCCCAATTTTTGGTAGAAAAAGTAATGGTTTGGAATTGGATTCTTTAGCGCGTATGACTAATGTTCGATGCCTATCGATGTTATTGTAGATTTTGAGCAGCCAAGGTTTGAGTTTGGATTAGCTTAGGAAGCAAGCCAGGTATGTGAAGCTTACCCTTCTTTTCTTTTTGGCATGTCTTAGACGAAATTAAGGTATGACATAATTTGTGCCTCGGGGTAATTCCATTCGTAAATGTCAAGTATGTTTGTGAATCGTATTTGCTTGTGCTGGGCATCCTTAGTATGGTCGCCGTGGTTTGTATGTCTTTGATATGGTTGAGTTTGAAATATTGTGTAAGCGATTCGTATAAGTTCCTTGATGTTCGTATCTTTGACGTAGTTGAGTTATGACCCTTATGTCGTTTGTAGGATTAAACTTTTAAGGTTTTAAAAGAGTTCTATTTTCAAAAGAATTTTGTTTTCAAAAGAGACTTGTTCCAAAACGACTTCGAAACTACGAACGTCCGTAACTTTTGCATACGACCTCGAAACGCCCCAAAACATAATATGTAAGTTCATAAGACATCACTCTCCCCTACCCCTCGTAGTCGGGCTCGGACGGGGGTCGGCACCCGTCCGTGGGGCCCGCGGCTTTTCTATGCTACCTTTATGAATTTTTGGAAATTTAATGCTTTCTTCATTATGACTATTTATTTATGTATTTGTCGAGTTGGAAATAAGGATTTTATGTCCATGATTTTGATACATAATTGTGGTTTCTAAAATTCAGTTTGACATGTTCCCGAGCGAAATTCGGAAGAAAACTTGATTTGACTATGGTTTGGATTTTCAAAAAGAGGGTTCGTTTTGATAATTCGATTGAGTCTGTGATGATGTCTGATGTGCGTGTGGTTACTTACGATCTGTTCGTGCGTTCTGTGTTACCTCTTTCACCGGATCCCGGGCCGGTATATGATCGTGCGCACTATGATATATTCTCGAAGTTATCTTCGTGTTACGGTTCCCGAGACCTCGCCATAGGGCCGGGTTCCGTTTATGGAAGTTATGTCGTGATATGGCTTATGATGTGTTGTGATGATGTGTTGTGTTCGGGGATACGGAGATTTGAAATCTTCTCGGAGTTATGCTTGTGTTGTGGCGCCAGATAGGGTGGCGACCACGTTCGTCCGCCGGGTCCTATGGACCGCATTTGATATGTGATGATGTGTGATGAGTTTGTTCTCCGATGATGAGTTTGATCACCGATGATGAGGCAAATCCCACATCGGTTATGTCATTCCATATGACGATTACGATGCGTTCGGTATGAGTATGCATGATTTGTGTGTCGGATGTAAGTACTTAGATAGTTGGGTTATTACGACTTCACTTTCGTACTTCCTACTTTAGTTATGACCTCGTTTGATGTATGCTATGCTTTACATGCTCGACATATTTCGCATCGACCCCTTTCTTCGGGGGGGTCGCGTTTCATGCCACGCGTGTACCCACGGATGAGTCGGTGATGCTAGCGAGAAGATGCTCCACCGGATTGGCGAGCTCCATTTCCTCGGAGTGCCGCCGAGTCGAGTGCTTTGTATGGTGTTCGAAGTTATGATAGAGACTTTGCAGACGAGTGTCGAGTGTATGATATGTCGGGTCTGTTTTTTTTTTTTTGTAAGCGGCTATGTAAGCGGTGTGTTTGTATGCATTATGCTACCGATGTGTTTGGCAAGCGGCTATAAAAGCCGACGTTCTGTTATGCCTTACATTATAGTTTTCATACGATTGCAGATTTTATTTGGTTTGGAAAAAAAAAAAAACGAAAGGCATGTTTGTATTTTGAAAAATTTTCATATCGTGTGTATGTTATGTTTTGTGGGCCCAGTGTGGTCATGAGTGTTACGTTAGTCGGCCGGGTTCGGCCGGGTTCGCATCGCCCATCATACCCTATCGGAAATTGGGGTGTGACAACCGACTCCTGCATTGCCTGAATCAATTACACGTACTCCAAGACTTGATATGATGGAGGATCATTTCTTTCTTCTCCAAGGGCACTTCACATAGGCTACCCATAGATCGGCGACTAAGCGCATCCGCTACTACATTTGCCTTTCCGGGGTGGTATAAAATATTCACATCGTAGTCTTTCAATAGTTCCAACCACCGCCGCTGCTGCAGATTTAACTCCTTCTGTTTAAAAATGTATTGAAGACTCTTATGATTTGCATAGATATCGACATGCACGCCATACAAATAATGTCTCCACATTTTCAAGGCATGAATAACTGCGGCCAATTCAAGGTCGTGAGTTGGGTAGTTCTTTTCGTGCTTTCGCAGCTGCCTTGAAGCATAAGCAATGACTTTTTCATGCTGCATTAATACACATCCTAATCCAACACCGGAAGCATCACAATACACAACATAGCCATCCGGCCCTTCTGGAAGTGTTAAAACTGGAGCTGAGGTCAACCTATCTTTTAACTCCTGGAAGCTACGCTCACAAGCGTCATTCTACTGAAATTTTGCTGACTTCTGGGTTAACTTCGTCAATGGGGCTGAAATAGATGAAAAGCCCTCTACGAATCTTCTATAATAACCCGCCAAACCCGTAAAAACTACGAACTTCTGTAGGCGTTGTAGGCCTTGGCCATGTCTTCACAGCCTCTATTTTCTAAGTATCAACTCTAATGCCATCATCTGAAATCACATGGCCCAAGAATGTCACAGAATTTAGCTAAAACTCGCACTTTGAAAATTTTGCATACAACTCCCTAGTACGGAGAATTCCAAGAACAATACGTAGGTGATCTGCATGTTCTGATTCTGTGCAAGAATACACTAAAATATCATCAACGAATACTATCACGATCAGATCTATGAGAGGCCTGAATACATTATTCATTAAGTTCATAAACACTGCCGGAGCATTAGTCAGCCCAAACGACATCATTCGGAATTTATAATGGCTATATCTTGTCCAAAGCCGTCTAGGAATTTCTTCTCTCGACTCTCACTTGATGATATCCCGACCTCAGATCTATTTTGGAAAACCACTTGTCACCTTGTAGTTGATCAAATAAATCATCAATTCTTGGAAGCGGATACCTGTTCTTTATCGTCACCTTATTCAGTTGTCTATAATCAATGCACATTCGAAGGGAGCCATCTTTCTTTTTCACAAATAATACTGGCGCTCCCCACGGTGATGAACTGGGTCTAATAAATCCCTTTTCAAGCAAATCTTTCAACTGAGCCTTTAATTCCTTCAATTGGCCGAGCTATTCGATAAGTGAGGAATAGAAATGGGCTTGGTATCCGGCAACACACCAATGGCTTAAGTCAATCTCCTTTTCGAGGAAGGCCGGAAGTTCATCCTAAAATACAACCGGGAACTCATTCACTACCGGGAGCGTTGGAGAAAGTTGGCGATGTTGCCTCGGTGTCATGAACTCGGACTAAATGATAAATATAGCCCTTGGCGATCATCTTTCTTGCTTAAGGCCAGAAATAAACCTACCCCTTGGAGTTGCCGTATTACCCTTCCATTCAAGTACGGGCTCATTGGAATCGAACTAATTTCATTCGACAGTCAACATTAGCATAGCATGAGGCCAACCAATCCATGCCATTATAACATCAAAGTCTAGCATTTCTAGCTCAACTAAATCAGCTTTGGTTTGGTGGTCACATATCACAATTATACATTCTTTATACACTTGTTTCGCTATCACGGGATCACCAACTGGAGTAGACACCTCAAAGGGTTTAATTGGCTCGGGTTTCACCCCAATACGATTAGCAACATAGGGAGTAATATATGATAACATGGAACCCGGATCTATCAATGCATACACGTCATGAGAAAACATAGTCAATGTACCTGTAACCACTACATCCGGGGACGACTCAAGATCCCGTCCGCTAAAGCATACAAACGGTGTTGTGTGGCACCTGGCAGACGCTCCCTCTCGCTCTACCTCGGCCTCGGCGGAGTCCGGGGGAGCCTTCCCCGTAGGACGTGGGTGGCCGCCGAAGAGGATCCCGCCGCCGATCCCGTGGCCGAGTCCTAGCTCTACCGATCATCGACGGCAATCTCTCATCATATGCCCCACTCCGACCACAAGCATAACAAGCGTCGAACCCCTGCGACACCGTCCGCAATGTAATCTACCACACCGGCTGCATCGCGGCGCACGTGAGGTCTCTCCGACCGTAATCTCCCAAACCGAGAACCCGGGCCCCCGAACTCCGGCCCCGTCCCCGAACGAAAGAGCAAGCCGATCCTCTACCTATAACCGGGAGGTGCACTCGTCACCGGCGGCCCGAGTGCCTAGAATGGCAACCGTCGTGATCCCCCTCTAAAAATCGCTACCGTGCCCATAGATCCGGTCCTTTGTTTTGCCTTTCTATTAACATCGCGATCACCCCTCTCGCGGGGGTTGTTGTCCCTCAAGATTTTGGGCATGGGCTTGAATACGGGAAATATCCATCCCATCTTGCAACGAAGCCAAGCAACTCTCAAATAAATGTGGCCCTAAACCACTCACAACCGCGCACCCTCGTCTCCCATGTCGACCGCCATAGTCAGGGCATATCTAGCCAATGAATTAAATTAAAGGCTATACTCTCGGCGCTCATATTACCTTGCTTCAAATTCGTAAATCTATCCGCTCTAGCTCGGCGACTTCTAGCGGAAAATAATGACGAATGAAAGCATCAACAAATTCTTGCCACACGGGAGGAGGCGCATTCTCTTGCCTCGACGCTATCCAATTGTTGTACCATAATACCGCCACGTCCTGAGTCTATATGATTCTAACCCACCGACTCGCCTCGGAAGCATGAATAATCCGCAATGTTCTTAGCATTTCATCAATAAAACCTTATATCTTCATCCGGTTTTGACCCAAAGAATTCAGGAGGATTTAGGCTCACGAAGTCACGGGATCTAGTACTAGCCGAACGATCACTTGGGCCCGCATTTTGCCTCCTCGTATGCCCGACCGGCAACCAACCGTGTCAATAAATTAATAGTCTCGGTCACTTGTTGACCCGATGTAGCTTCTGTGGAGGAACCGGAGGCATAGGAGCCGGAGCCGAAGCCCCTTCTTGCTCTTCCGTAATAGGCAAAAGAGTAGCAGAGGCACTAGATAAAGCCTCATGATGTGATTCATCCTCATTTGCATTCATACTCTCTTTCTTCGCTCGCCTTTTCATAGTAACCTTGTCTCTTCGGCGCCTTTAGCTTTTCCTTTTCATGCATTTCGAAATCACAACATACTCATTAGGGAGGATTTAAATCTTATACCTCGCTTTACCGCACGATTTCATGAGAAGGAAGATGGTCATTTTTCCTAAATGCCCTGTAGCCTCCTGTTTATTAGCGTGGCGCGCAACACACCATAAACAAGACTCTACTAGACACAGCTCGTAGACACTTCCTAGGACTGAACTGCTCTGATACCACTTCTGTCACGACCCGAACCACGGGCCGCGACGGGTATCCGGGGCTAACCACCGAATACCACTCATTCCGTTATCTATATGCTCTCATTCATAATACTTGCTCAATTTCATAGAAATATATCATCATTCGAAACATAATTACTTTTATCAACATAAGCCCTTCGGCTATCAAAATAATATATATATATATACATGCATATACATACAGACCATGGGACCATACTACCCACACTGCGTATCTATGAGCCTCTACTGGAATACTAGACATATGGATGGGACAGGACCCTGCCGTGCCCAATCATGAATATACACGGATATGTATGAAAAGAATACTCTGTGGCACCTCCGTAAAATTGAAAGTGCTCTCTAATCACCGCTAGCTCCTATGAGTCCGGATCACCTCCCCGTTACCCAGGCATGAACACAAATAAAAAGAAAAGGACTTCGCAGACGAATATTGTACCGAGTATGTAAGGCATAAGAAATAATAAGATGTCAATAAAATAAGTTAAGGCATCAATGAAAGAGCAATCAGAATCGATCAATCATAAAGGAAGTAATACCCGCTAGCTTACTTTCATACTCATCATCATATCATATATGTATAAGTGTATAAGTCGCCCGACCATATAGGTGCGGTGTGATAATCAATAACATTAGCAATAGCATTAGCCTCGCGTCCGTGCCTCCCGCGTCCGGTATCATCTCGTGCCGCCCACTGGCAGTGGCCCGCCCATGCCATTTGGCATGGTGTGTATAGTCGTCTCGATGCGTGATCGCCCGGCCATATAGGCGCTGTGTACTATCACCATATGCTCATCATAATACATTTATCATACATGCTTATCATAATATACATATCATAACATACTTCTAGCAATACATGCACACAGACTCATAGATAATCATACTTTATCGGGTGACATAAGGTCGGAACCCCCTATGTCATTATGAGCATTCATAAGTATTCTGCCTCACCTTGAAGGAACAAACATAAGGTGAGTGTATAAAATGATCAACATCAATGGGCTATGGATAGCTTCATTAGCTTAACTGGAACGTCATATCATAGGCTATAGCATCTCTAGTCTTAAGCTTATCATTATTACTATCATCATCGTAGCATATCTCTTATCTCGTGTAGCTATTCATGAACAATGACTCATAGTCTTTGAAGATGGAACATTCATAATACAAGAGAAAATTCATGCCGTAGGACTCATGCCTCGTAAAGAAAGGACTAGCCTCACATACCTTCGTCGTTTAGCTATTCTATCGCTTGCCTGCTCTCCTTTAATGCACTTGTTTATACCTTCAAGAGAATTCGTATCGACGTTAGCTATATCGTCGTGAAAGCATACTTTACTAAAGCTATAGAAATTTGGGCAGCATTTCCTTTGTTTATACTACTTTCCGCCATATTCCATATCAACTCCCAACATTCATAACGGCAATCACAATATCCCTAACAACAATCGTCATTCATTCGTATGATTCGTATTTCATAATTCTACTTCAATCCTCCATATTCATGACTAAACTCCATCGTCGTATTCTTTCATATCCAATACTTATTTAATGTTCAATAGGTCATTTATAACACATTCATAACATCAACATATCCATTTCCACGATTCAATTCAACTATCACATACTAGCAATACTATTCACACATTTGATGACCCATTTGCTATACACTTCTACAATCCATGTGTTTCAACTTATAAATACTTCAAAAAACATGTAAAAATCATGAAACTTACCTTAGATGATGGAGGAATAAGCTTAGAATGGTGAGTCACCCTTAGCACCAAAACCCTACTTTATCTCTCTTGGGATTTCTTGACTTGGGAGACTTTTAGTGGGTTTCCTTCACTTGATTCTCTTCATTTCTTGTTGTTGATCCTTGATTTCTATGGATTTCTCATGGATGAAGTGTTTGAAACACTCTAGAGGTTTCTTGTGTTGTGGAGAAGTGAGGTGAAATGAAATGGAAATGAAAAATGGTCCTTTATATAAAATACACATTCGCCCTCGATTGAAATATACGGACCAACATACGGTCCGTATAAAATCTATCGACCGTATGTTGGACCGTATATCTGGTCCAAAGGAATCATGACATCGGGGCTGATCTGCCGGACATACGGTCCGTAGATCTTATACGGTAGTATGTCTAGCCGTATGTTTGCCTGCTTTTTCCGAGAGTTGTTTCGTCGACTCGTTTGATTTCCGATCCTTATGGAACCTTCTACCGCTGTTCCTTACTTCAATACCATTCTATGGGACGTTATAACTCTTCCTCAAAGGGTCATTAAGACATCATTAACTTAATACTCGTAATTCTCCTCCGATACCCAACATATGACTCGCTTCTCTTAACAACTTTCTTTCCTTAACACGAATGTCTTTGGAAATCTTAATTAGCATCATCGATTACTATCTCCTACTTGTCCAAACCAAATATACATCATACCCCTCGTTCGTCTATTCACTGTACGCTAACGGGAAATTTTCTAAGGTGTAACAGAACTAACTTATAACTCTCGTCCTTCATATCTCGAATGGTAAAATAAGACTAAGGGCTAAATATGAACATTATATCATGCACAAGTATATATATATATATATACAATGGACCCATGACGCCAACATAATAACCGACATAACATAACTAAGATGTACATATGAACTGTCTACAAGCCTCTATGAACATGAATGAAGTATATAAGCTCAGATTGTGGCCCCGACATACCCTTAACACAAGTATATATATATAAACCTGTGACTGGCCAATGCTCCAGAAGAAGGAGCTCACCAATCAAAAACTCGCACTGGCTAAGGCACTTCTACCGCCACACCCCGATCTCACTAGGGTGTGATGGGCACCGGACCCGTCAGAACCGGAGCCGAGCGAACCCACCGACTCTTACTACGTACTCAAATTTTTTTTTTTTTTTTTTTTGAATCTCTACGTCAAGTATACATAATAGGATTGCTGAAAAATCCTTTGTCGTTTTTTAAATCAAAATAAAATATGTAACGTACAAAACTTGTATCATAGTACGTATTGACTCTCGAACCCACGACCATGTCCGCAAAGTCTCTAACTTCGGACAAGACACCATAACATAGCACGCCGACTCGCTACGACACCTGCACGATGGAGTTGCCAACTTGGCCGGGACATCATCCGCCCGGCTTCTATCCGTTCGGGTGTACCTCGCGCGCATGAAACGCAAATTTCGAAGAGGGTTCGTGACGAGCAATGTACCGAGTATGTAAGGCATGAACAAGAACATGGTATGAAAAGTAGAGCATGTCATGTAAGAGAGTATAATGTACATATGGAGCATGTCATGTATGAAGTCAGAACTCGTAAGTATGAGTGCCTCTTAAGGCGGAATCATGCATGCTTAATCACGCCGTTTTTAACGTGGTACTCGATCCATATATACTATGCCGCGGAACGTGCAGCCCGATCCATTTGTATATACATGTACGTATTCTTTCTTTGAAAACATCTCATTTTCATATATAAAGAAAATAGAGCATACCATATTGCCGAGGCGTTTCGGTTCCGATCCATTTAACCACTTGTCCCGCACCGGCATCCCGCGTCCGGACGATATCATATCATTCTCCAACCGATCGTGGCCGTGCGCCTGCGCGCCGCCCTTTTCCCCCTCTTCCCCATATACATATACATATACGTGTACTTATACATGTATCATGTGCATATATCATGTAAGCATGCAGGGAGCCCAAAGAAAGGTCATGTATCCGTCTGGAGTGACGTAAGGTCGGTAACCTCCGATTACTTTATGGAATAATCATGGGCGCTTTGTCTCACCTTGAAGGGACAATTATAAGGCGAGACTATCAATCAAGGCTAGCATCACGGGAAAACATAAAACTGGGTCATAACATATCATTTCATATACTTTGAAACCTTTAAAATAATCATTATCCAAAAATAGCTTAACATTCCATATCGTCGTATTCATGGCAAAAACATATCCTTGACATATTCATCATAGACGTTTCTTCATATCGGGCATTGATAACGTCCAAATTCACTCTATTAATTAGAATGAGTACGGTCGTATGCAAATATAATTTACCCAACTATGAGTCGGGGTCGAATCCCACAGAGAACAATATATAGGCGATTAGGAAAAGTATGGAATTTTCACCAACTAAGCTAAACCCAAACGATGGATAATATTTTGGTTTTTGGAGAAAATTATAACTAATGCGAAAATGTAAACTAACCTAGAAAGCAAGTAAAATGATCAATGGCCACAAGCATGGATACAAGGGAAACTACTACCAAGTAACGATCCAATGTATTTCTTGATTTACAAATAATGGTGAGTTTATATTACTTAGCCTCGGATAATGACTCTAAATTAGCTTCTTCCGAAGACTAACTAGACTACCTAATTGAATATCCCTAAAGCAATTAGGAGCATTAAGAACACCCGACATGGCTACAAGTGGTTTCGCCTATTCCTAGGTCGAATTCCATTAGATGAGGGTTAACGCCCAAATTCTTGTTAATTAATCTCTTCCCAATCTCGAGTTTGCCTCTTCCAAGTTTAAACCGAAATAAATGGGCAAGTCTTAGGGTTAGTTACTCCCTTAAGAATCATTCAAGTGAGATTAATTAAAAGAACAATAACCCACTTCATTAAGAATAAAATCATTCAACACATAAGCAAAACAAGAGATTCAATCCAAACATAAACAATGTATACTTCATAAACAAGGTTCAAGTATTGAAAA